>NW_020839071.1:0-7446 GCF_003676395.1 Aethalodelphis obliquidens
GTATAACTGATTCACTTTGTTATACAGCAGAAACTAACACACCATTGTAAAGCAATTATACTCCAATAAAGATGTCAAAAAAAAAAAGAATCACCACATCCGGATACAAGGATTAAACCATTGGCAGTTGTTTTAATTATATTTATATATAAAATTATATATAATTAAATATATGTATACATATAAAATTATATATATGTTTAAACATATATATATATGTATACATTTTTTTCTTTTAAGGGAAGAGACAGAATCAGTGAAGATTCAAGAGCTTGAGATAGAAGAGGGAAAGGAAGTACTGTATTACCATATGTTGACTTCCTTCATGGGGCCTGGCACCGTGCTAGGTACATTGCAAATGTCCTATCATTTATTCCCCTCAGCAGCCCTGTGTGCTTCCATGACCAGCCCATTTCACAGGCCAGGAAACTGAGGCTCAGAGAGTCTATGCGTCCCTCCAAGATTACTCAGCTACACATGGTAGTGGTAGACTTTGGACCCACGTTTTTCTGATTCCCAAGAGGATTCCTTTCCGTTCTACCAGCTGCTTATTCTAACTCTCAAGATTTGATTCTACACATCAGAGAGAAAGACACCCACCTGCCAATGACCTACTTTTAGTGACTGTCCTTTGTCCTGAAGCCTTGGGATTCTGATGATATAGAGGACTGTCTGATTGTAAGTTTGAGATATTTAGGGAGGATTTCAGACTTTGCATGTTGAAGAGAAAGAAATGGGGCAGAGTTTGAGGAATGATGGGCCCGAGGGCACAGGACATCAGTGTCCTCAGGGGTATGCGGGCTCCCAGAGTCCAAAGGCCTTATCACACCGGGAAACTGAGGCCTGAGAGTGGGGAGTGACTCACCCAAGGCAGCACCAGGAGCTGGAGCTGACTTGAGGGCGAAAGCTCTGCTTTCCACACTTCTCAGCCTAAGTCCATTATTTGCCCTCATCGCTGACTTCTGTCCTTTGTCATATGAGACTGACCTTGACTTTGATTTTCAGCTTTGGCTCCGTCCCCTTCTCTCTCCTTTTTGTGGCTCACATCAGTGGCTTCTTTAACCTCCCATCTCATGTCTGTTGCTGTTTTGTTAACCCTGATGCCCCAGGGGGTGGGGATGGGATGGTGGGGATGAGGATGAGAGGGAGAGGCATATAGGGCTCATCTGGCTCTTGTCCCACTGGGGTCCTGTCATTGAGGGGTGCTGAGCATGGTGTGGTGGGAACCCACCTGTAATTGATTCAAACACTGGCCCAAAGTCTTTACCCACCTCATCTAACCCTTGCCACGGCTTCCTCACATATGGAGTTTACTTTCCTGCCTCTTGACCTTGGGCTTGACCATGTGACTTGCTTTGGTAAATGAGATGTTAGCAACATGGAGAAAGCAAGGACTTGAAATGTGCTGTGTGGCTGGGCAACTCCTTGTGCACCTTTGACACTGCCATGAGATGAACATGCCTCGGCCAGCCTACTCATCCAGGGTGGATGAGACACAGCTGGAGTAGAGCCTCCCCAGCCAACTTCAGCCTTTCAGGGAGAATCAAAGCTGTCCCAGCCACCATTGTTTGAAGCAGAATTTTCTGTCTGGACTTAGACCAGCCAAGTTTCCACTGACCTGAATATCCCTGAGAATAGATGTTCATAATAATATACCACTGAGATTTTTTGTGGTTGTTTGTTACGCAGCATAGCTAACTGGTACACAAGCCATTGACACCATGTGCTTGGAGGGCTCTAGTTCCTATTTAAAATCTCTCTTTTCTTCAATTTATTAAAAATAAAAACAAATCATTAAGCACCCACAACATGTTCATTCCCATGATGTATTTAGAAGTTTGAGTTACTGTCTTTGAGGAGCTCAGCCTGGGGGAAGCAAAAAGATGGTTACAAAATATGATGTCAATGAAAACTTCCCGGGGGGTAAAAATCTCTGAGTGAATTCTTGGGGGAAGGAGAAGAGGGGAAGGATGCTCAAGGCAGAAAGTACAGTGTGCCCAAAGACATGAGGGTGTGAAGCAAGCTGGTCCATTCATGGAACCCAAGCCCTCTTTGTACTGGAATGTTACCCCCAGCATAGACAGGCAGCCTGAGCCCAGGTCTGGCTCTGACATTTTACAAGTTCTTGACCAAATGTTTAGACAAAAAAGAGACATCAATGATGACAATTTATTACCAGATAATGAAGTTCAGGGAAACTCTGTTAAATAAAAAATGGCACAAGATGTGATAAAACTCGAAGAAACTCAAAGGGGATAAAAGACTCATGGTAGTGTTGCGATACAATAAACAAACAGCATAATCCAGGAATGCCAAAGGCGCAGATGTAATCACACATGGACACCTGCTGCTGAAAGTCGGGCTGGGGTCCAGCAGGCCCAGCGGAGGGCTGCTGACAGAGTGCGCACCCCAGCACTACCCTCACGCCACCCTACCCAAATCTTGCCTGAGATGCAGACCCCTCCCTTGGCTTCTCCCAGTTACCATTTCCCTATGACTTTTCTCAGTGTCACTTGCTTTCTGCAGGGAGAGGTGGCTAGGGGTGGTAGGGAGGGAAGGTGAGCTGCCTCCCTGGCCCTATGCAATAAGCACGGCCTCCTCCTCGAGCCCACCCCTCTCCTTCTAACGCTCCCCCTTCCCCCAGCCCAAGTGTGTGCGATTTCCGAGTTAATCTGTCTGCACTAATTAAATATTGAAGGCTGTTAAATATTCATGGGGCGTTTTAGCTGGCAGGTTTGATGTCTCCAGGCCCCGCTGGCTTCAGCTCCGCTGATGGGCCATTTTGGTGGGGCACTTTGCACTCCTGACGGACTCTCTCATCCAGGTGTTCCCAGCTGCTCTGGAACACTTCATCTGCTAGGGATGCGCAGCCCCCAGCCTGGGACTCCCAGTTAGCTTTCTCGTGTGGGAAGTGGTACCTGCAGCTTTGGCCTTGGAGGCTTGTAGTGTGCCACCAAGGGAATCCGGCCTGGGGTGCTGGGGAGAGGGGCTGAACCAGGAGTTCACTGAGAGGCCAGGTGGTGTGTCCTCTGGGTAGGGGCTCCTGGGAGCCTCCTTCCTTCCACTGGCTTCTGTTTGCAGCTCCAGTGCTGTGCTGGGTGGGAGGTGCTGGGGGGAGAGGTGGCCGGAGACAGACTCTCCAATCCCTGCAGGAGGCCAGTCTGTGTGGAGACGGTCCTACAAAGGGCAGTTACGATCGCCGGGGACCGTGTTATGCTGGGCAAAGCGGGGCTGTCTCACGCACAGGAGCTGAGGGGTCCCAGGAGACACCAACCAGACTGGGGAAGGGGGAAGGTCAGGAAGGCTTTGCAGAGTGAGACTTCAGGCCGAACCCTGGGAAACAAGAAGGACTCAGCCCAGTTGGTATGAGAGGGTCTGTGTGGAAGGCCTCTGGTCAGGGGAAGGGCAGAGTGAGGGCCTGGACCAGAGCGAGAGAGGGGTGCCCTGTGAATGGGCGTGGCAGACGCCTGAAGCCTGGGGCGCAGAGGGGAGGGGAGCAGTCAGCAGCCTGCGGGAGTGAGGGTGTCTGACCCCACCCAGGGTCAAGGCCAGGTGCTTCCTTCCTGTCTCTCACCTTCTAAGTCCCTTTGTGAGGGCCAGCGTCAGAGAGCAGGACGTCCCATGATGGTACCTCCCGCTGGCTGTCTGGGAAGCTGGTCCATCGCTATGTTTTCTTTTTCTTTTCTTTATCTTTTAAAATTACAGTTGAAGTACAACATTGCATTAGTTTTGGGTGTACAGCATAGTGATTTAGTATTTTTGCAGATTATATTCCATTAAACGTTATTACAAGATATTGGGTATAATTCCATTGCTGTGCTTTCTGTCGGAGAGTCACACAGACTTGACTCAGGGCCAGCACCTTCTTAGCCGGGGAACACTGGTTTCCTGAAAGGGGGCTTATCTCCAGGCAAAGGAGGTTGCGTTCCAAGGCACACGTGGAGGTCAGTTAGCACCTAACCATAGGCCATAGACAGATGGCTCCCCGAGGCCCAGAGGAGATGCCCAGGACCCTCCACGTGCCCCTTTCCCTCTGGGCTATGGGGTCTGTTGCTGGCCTCGGGCACCTCTGTGTGACTTTGCAGCTCAATGCAGGCCCAGGGTGTCCGAGAGGGCCGTGTCCCTCCTGTGTGCACAGTTCTGGTTGCAGGGGGAGGGGTCCATGTGGTTCAAGGAGATGTTACCAGGGTGATAGCATGTGTCAGCTCTCCCTCTAGAGGGGGAGGCCATGCCCTTACTGTTCTGAGTCCCCGAGGCTGGGTCCCCGAATCTGCGTGGCACCAAGGACTTGTGAATCACACTGCATTGAGCTTTGCGCCCAAGGGAATCTGAGAATCTGGAATGTTCTCTTTGGCTCATACCTAAGGCAACAATGCCAAAAATAGCAATAATAACTTGTGTACTGAGTGCCACTGTCTCCAGCACTTTATACACATTATTTCATGGAACCCTGCCAGCTAGCAGCTTTTATGACCCACAATTCACAGACGAGGGAGTGGAGGATCAGAGAGGTTGAGAAAACTGTCCAGGGTCACACAGGAAAGGGCCGAGCTGGCATCTGAACCCGGGCAGTCTGACTCCAGAGTCCATGCCTTCAGTTCAATGCCAGTGGTTTTCAAACTTCCCCGAGACAAAGAATCACCTGGGAAGCTTGTTAAAATGCAGATTCCAGGTCCATCTTAGCCCCACTGAATAAGAATCCCCAGGGTAGGGCCAGGAAGTGGGTGGGGTCAGTGGGACCTCTGCTGTGGTGTTGCCCCATGGTCTGGTGGTCTCCTCCCCACTGGGACAGGGAAGGGCTGGTGGGGAGTCAGCTCGGGAACAGAAACCACCACCTGAGGATCCCGACTGCTTTAATGTTGAGCAAAGTTCTCTTTAAGATGCCAGCCTGACTTGGAGCTGCTAATAGAGCTGGAAAGAGTTTGTGTTTCCCTTGGGCCAGGGCTATAAAGCAGAGACTGTTAAGCACGGGGCTGCCCTGATGGCTGTGGCAGCAGCAGAAACCAGAGAGGGTCGGGGGGAAGGAGGGGCTCAGGGACAGGATTCAGGGCTCAGTGTTCGGCCACCCACCCCTTCGAGAGAAACGGAGTCAGAAAGAGCTGTGCTGGGATCCTCTCTCACTAGCTGTGAGGCCTTTGGTAAGCAACTGATTGTCTCCAGGTCTCAACATTCTGATCTGCAGAATGGGCTAATGATACTCCTTACCCAACAGTGTAGCTATAAGCCTCAGACGAGATATGCGAAGCACAGAACACCTGCAGCAGCGGCCTCTTACAGAGGACTTCCTAGGTGTCAATCACTATTCCGTGGGCTTTACATGCATTACCTCCTTTAATCCTCAAGACAGCCCTGCCAGGCTGTTATCTTTACTGTCCTCGGTTCCCGGTTGTGAGACTGGGGCGTGGAGATGTTCATGCACTTGTCTGCATCCTACAGGCGGTAAGTGACAGAGCTGGGGTTTGAGCCCCACCTTTCAGGCTCCAGAGCTCATCCTCTTAACCCACAGAGGCGTCCAAAAAGGTTAGTCTGTCAACCTCCACTTTGCCCAGACTTCGGGAAAATTCTGCGTTCTGTTTTGGACGAAGGCCCCTCTTCTGTGGACGATTCTCCTCTCAGGAAGCCCTCCAGGCCGAGAATGGATTTCTCCTTGGTCAGTTGAGGCTCTTTTATGCGGGATTCGCCGTCGTTCACTCATCCCCCCACTCACTCACCATTGCACAGCTATTCAGTGAGCGCTGGTTACATGCCCTGTCCTGGGGACACAGCGCAGACACTGATTGTGACCCCCGTGAGACCACAATCGGTGAACAACAACAAAAAAAGGCAATAAACACGAAACTAAGTAAACTGTACAGTGTGTCAGGATGGGATCGCTGCTGTGAGGGAAATAAAGCAGAGAAGGGAGGATGGATGGAAGACCGTGGCTGGGGAAGCCCTCGCTGGTGGGTGTGTTTGACCGGTGGCCTGAGGGGGTGGAGGAGACAGCCACGTGGGCGTGAGACGTGGAGAGTGTGCCAGGCAGACACACCAGGAACAAAGCCAGGACAGCAGCGTGGCTGGCAGAGGGGGCAGTGGAGATGCAGGCTATCGGTGGAGAAGACCTGCCTCCTCATGGTTTAAACGGGCTGCCCTGGCTGCTGTGGACGATAGACTGTAGGGTCAGGGTGGGTTGGGGACCAGTCAGGAGGTCCAGGTGACTGAAGATGGTGGGTGTACTCAGGTGCTGTGTCTGAGATGGTCAGGAGTGCTTAGATGGTGACGGATGGGATTTTGAAGGTAGAAACAACAGTATTTGCTGACAGACTGGATGTCGGATGGTGAGGGAAGAGTGAGTCCAAGGGTTTTGGCCGGGGCAACGGGAAGGATAAGATAACCATTGACTGAGATGCAGGAAGAGTGGGGTTTGGGGCAGAGGTGGGGGAATGTTTGGCTTCATTAATTAGATCTCCAAATGGAGGTTCAGGTAGGCAATTGGAATACACGTCTGAATTTGAGGAGATATCGGGAACAGAGACATAAATTGGAGAGTTATCAGCATGTAGATGGTGTGTGTGTGCTTTTAAATTTTTTATTGGAGCATAGTTGCTTTACAATGTTGTGTTGGTCTCTGCTGTAGGGCAAAGTGAATCAGCTGTACGTATACATATATCCCCTCCTTTTTGGATTTCCTTCCCATTTAGGTCACTACAGAGCATTGAGTAGAGTTCCCCGTGCTATACAGTAGTTTCTCATTAGTTATCTATTTCATACTTTGTAGTGTATGTATAGCCCAGGGAGGAGGAGAATAGATCGGAAAAAGCAGAGGTCTGAGGACAGAGCCCTGGAAGCAGGAATATTTATAGGGCAGGGAGAGGACGAGGGGCCAACACATGAGACAGGGGCCCTGTCACCGCAGCCCACAGAGCCAGGCGGGGACGGGCTCAGGTATTTGGGTTCCCCGCCTTTCCCAGCATCAGCTCTGCGCTTTTGGCAGGCCTTTTCCGCCCTCTAGTGGTCATAATTGGGAGTGCACACAATGGAGCTAGAGAGCCAGACTACCTTTCTGGGTGTCTTCTGAGTCACTTCACTTGTGCATTCGGTGGGTAGGCAACTCTGCTGTTGACAAGCCTTGTGATCTGGGGTGGGTCTCAGCTCTTTCCGGCTTTGGTTTTTCCATCCGTCCTGGGAGCAGGTGAACCAGATCATCTTTAATGACCTGTCCAGTTTCCACCTCCTTTGTTCTTGCACTTTCTACTTCTGAGCCCCTCGTGGCCACTCAGCCCTGATTCTGGAGTTTTGGCTTCCGAGCAGCCGGTGGGTGGGACCACTCCCCCTTTCCAGGACTTGGGTCTTGAATAAAACAGGGACAATTCTATCCACTTGGAGAAGGCAGCCCTTTGGGACATGTATTATCAGGTGTTCTGCTGGGCACCCCAAGAGTCACAGGCTTGGAATCTACTGTTGTGA
>NW_020839072.1:0-7445 GCF_003676395.1 Aethalodelphis obliquidens
CAAATTTGAGTCTATTTCATGGCCTCTATTTAAGGTTTGTGTATAGATATAAACGTATCTCTAATATGTGAAATATGTGTATATGAGTTGTTTATGAATTGCTTGATGATAGCTGAAAACATTTCCTTCTTTTAAATAAACACTGAAAAGAAGGTATCATAAAGTTTAGTCACCATACTCCCCGTGCCTGAATTACAACAATTACAAATGAGTGGAATCTGAATTCATTAGGGTTTACAGTGCATATTCCGTCTGTGTCTGCACAGAAAGAACAGAGAAAGGAGTAGGACAATATATATTGTAGGGGTTTTTTAATTGCAAATCCAGAAACACCTATTTTGCTGATTTGTGTGGGAAGCTGCAGGATCATCAGTATGTCCAAAATAAGTGTGATCTGATCTTTCTGGTTTGCTGGCCTCGGTAAACGATGCTTTACATTGTTTGGATTATTTTGCTAGGTTCCTGCAATGTGGCATGGCTGCATAAATGAGCTGAAGAAAATGCAACAGATCAAACTTTCCACTGTGGTTAAAGTTGAGGTATTAAGAAAGACAAGAGATTCTGTGGTTCTAGGCCTACTGAAAAATGTCCTAGTTTGGTGTAAAGAATTGTAAGAGAAGACAGTTATTCGTGCAGGTCACTGTGTCTCATGTAACTGTGGAGAATTATTTGTGGGACACATAAATTCAGGAGACAAAAAAGGAGGCATATCTTTATTTAAAATAGAGCCTATTATGAAACTTTACGCTGGATTTAGGAAACATCTCCATGTAGTCATAGGATGGAATCTGATACCAAGACCTGATATAGTTGTTATAATTAGATACAGATGAGCAGATCAACAGTGCAAGATGCAGAACAATTTTATCGAGCCTATCTATGCTCACCTGATGGTGATTGGGGTCAACTTTTTTTTACCAAAAGTCCAATTCTGGCCTCCTCATTATCCCTCTTAAGTCAGATTTTGCTCCTGTCAGACCTGATAACTCAAATCAATCATTCTTTCTCTGAGATGACGATCCGGAGTTCCTCAGGACCTTCTGAAAACATTTAGCTACATCAGTGGGGCCCTGTCACCATGCTCTACTATATATCATGGGGACGGGGAAGAAACTCTATGGTTAAAGATCTGTGTATCTGGGGTCCAGTTTAGGCATTACATTTATCAGGCACTGTGTTTAGGCAGCATGATAAACCATTTCTCTTGCATGTGATTTGGCAGGATTTCACGGGAACAAATTTTCCTTCTTTTATCTTTTTTGTTTTGAGGTGGCCACTTTGGGAGTTGGTGCCTGTGGTTTTAGGAGGAGGAGTGGCTTTATCTAACACAGAGAATTGGGAAAGGGGAGCAACAGAACAGTTGTGATGCTGTTTACCTAAAGGTAAATACTCAAATTCTTCTTGTTCTAACACACATATGTACAACTAAACTAGATGTCGTATGTGACTTTACTTTCAGAAAGCAAAGTTGACTTACCTAGCAACAGTACACAGGAGACAGCGTCATATGGGGCTGTATCATTATGGAAATTGCATTCAGAACCTGTTTCTCTTTGTTCCTTTTTGAAATTCGTTAAGATATATGGACGTAAGTTTACTGTCAGTGGTTTTTTTGTTTGTTTTTTTAACATCTTTATTGGAGCACAGTTGCTTTAGAATGGTGTGCCAGCCTCCGCCCTACAACAAGGTGAACCAGCCACACATACAAACACGTTCCCATATCTCCTCCCTCTTTTGTCTCACTCCCTCCCACCCTCCCTATCCCACCCCTCCAGGCAGTCACAAAGCACGGAGCTCATCTCCCTGTGCTATGTGGCTGCTTCCCACTAGCTAGCTATTTTACGTTTGGTAGTGTATATATGTCCATGCCACTCTCTCACTTTGTCACAGGTTACCCTTCCCCCTCCCCATATCTTCGAGTCCATTCTCTAGTAGGTCTGTGTCTTTATTCTCATCTTACCCGTAGGTCCTTCATGACGTTTTTTTTTTTTCTTAATTCCATATATATGTGTTAGCATACGGTATTTGTTTTTCTCTTTCTGACTTACTTCACTCTGTATGACAGACTCTAGGTCCATCCACCTCGAAAGAAGAGAAACGGTTGCAGTTACTGTGCTGTGGCGTAGAGTTGAATATCCCTACCCACCAACCATCATGATGTAAAATTCTACAGCCCTAGGTTGAATATAATAGGTCGAATAAGAGGCTTATCCTGTGAGGATTACCATAGCATGGAAATAGGAAATTACATCCACAATTAAAATTTCTTCTGGGCAAAGGATGGAGAGAAGTGAGAAGATAAGGATTCTGTACAGGGTGCTTATTCATAAGCTGTGTCTTTTGTCATGATATGACTCTCCAGTACAATTCGGAAACCCCATCCACGTGAAAACCATTGAAAATAAAATTGTGGTTCATAGATTTTCATAGTCCTAGTCGAGAATGAACTTTTTCCTGGGCTGCTTCTTTTTATCCACTCAAACATTTTTCCATTCAAATCATAGTTCTAGAGTGTGACGTCAGGAAGTTGGCAGAATAGGAGTCTCCAAGTAAACATTTTGCCTAATCAGCCATGGGCGAGAGTGTTTTTGTGGGAGCCCCAGTATCAAGTGAGGAAGCCCCAACACCCTGATCCTTTAAAAAAAAATTCCAAGAACAGACACGTTGAAGAGAGTAGGAAGAACAGCTTCACCCTACCAATATCAAACTTCCCGCAAGGCTACACATATCAATGCCTAGATAGATGCACTAGGCCTGCAATTCCTCCCATGGGAGATAGTGAGAATGTGGTGAGCACCTGAATACCCAGTGGTGCTAGACGCTGCCTAGGAATCCCACTTCTTTCTTGCCCAAACCCAGAACCCAGAGGTGATGAGCATGGCTGAATAGTCTTGGGATAGCAAGGAGAAGGGGAAAGGGCAAAGGCTCACAGCAAACAGGGCACCAAGCTCAAGAAAGGGCTGCAGTTCTACTAACTGCCTCACAGACTGTACCTTACAAACCTCATAGGCCCCATCACCTACAGAAGCCTCAGTTTGCCCACGAGCACATCCAGCACTCTATATGCCGGTCCCCCTCAGAACCGGCATTCCGTGGACACCCCTGCAGAAGGTGCACTCATGCCTCAACAGATCATGCACATGTGCATAAAGAGAACTGGCACCACTCTGCTGGATGGTGAGAACAGACATACCTTAAACACTTCAGGGTACCGAAATGGGGAAAATAAACAGGAGGCTGTCAGCATGTGTCCTGGCTTTGTGCAATTGAGAAAAGGCGTGTACCATCCAAACACTTCCTTCACAAGATGGAGCAAGAGGGGCAGAGCTGGTGAATCCACAGAAAAGGCCTCAGGGAACCCCCAGTATCCCTAGCTTGGCTGAGTGTTGCAGGTGTTTCTCTCCTGATAAAGGTCAGTAAAGGCTGATGGAGGAGATTCCTTCCTTAAATGTGAAGACACCAACATGAGATTTTCAGGGGCAGGAAAAATATAGGAAGCCCAACACCCCACAAATGATACAAGATAATTTCCCAGTAACTGACCCCATAGAAATGGAGGTCCATGAATTGCCTGACAAGGAATTCAACATGATTGTTTTAAAGATGCCCAGCCAGCTACAATACAACTCAGTGAAATCAGAAAAGCAATACCTGAACAAAATGAAAAAGTCAACAAGGAGATAGAAATCACAAAAAGGAGCCAAAAGGAAATTATGGAGCTGAAGAATACAATGGATGAATTTAGAAATATAACAGAGAGCTATAACAACAGACTTCATCAAGCAGAAGAAAAAGATGTATGAACTCAAAAAGAAGTAATTTGAAGTTATCTAATCAGAGGAGAAAAAAAAAGAATGAAAAATATTGGGGAAAATCTATGGGATTTTTAAAACACCATTAAGTGGACTCATATATGGATGATGGGGACCCTGGAGGAGGAGGAAGGGAGAGAGAGAGAGAGGCGGGGGGGATTTTATTTATAGAAATAATGGCTGAAAACCACCCAACTCGTGGGAGCAACATGGACCCCCAAGTTCACGAAACTCAAAAGTCCTCAAACAGTTTCATCTCATAGGAGGTTATATGAAGACACATTATAATAAAAATATCAAAGACAAGGAAAGAATTGTTTTTCTTTTCTTAACTGTCTTTATATTTTACTTATTTATTTTGAATACTTACAACAATCTAGAATTTTTCTCATTTCTATTAAAAGTTAATTTTTATTGGAGTATAGTTGCTTTACAATATTGTGTTAATTTCTGCTCAACAGCAAAGTGAATCAGCCATATATATATATATATATATATATATATATATATATATATACATACACACACACATACATATATCCCCTCTCTTGTGGATGTCTTTCCTATTTGGGTCACCACAGAGCATTGAGTAGAGTTCCCTGAGCTATACAGTAGGTTCTCATTCGTTATCTATTTTATATATAGTAGTGTATATATGTCAATCCCAATCTCCTATTTCAACCCACCCCCCCTTCCCACCCTGGTATCCATATGACTGTCCTCTACATCCGTGTCTCTATTTCTGCTTTGCAAATAAGTTCATCTGTATCATTTTTCTAGATTCCACATATAAGGTATATATTATGATATTTGTTTTTCTCTTTCTGAATTACTTCACTCTGCATGACAGTTTCTAGGTCCATCCACGTCTGTGCAAATGGCACAATTTCGTTTCTTTTTATGTCTGAGTAATGTTCTATTGTATATGCGTACCACACCTTCTTTATCCATTCTTCTGTTGATGGACATTTAGGTTGCTTCCATGTCCTGGCTCTTGTAAATAGTGCTACAATGAACATTGGGGTGCATGTACTTTTTGAATTATGGTTTTCTCAGGGTATATGCCCAGGTGTGGTGTTGCTGGGTCATATGGTAGTTCTATTTTTAATTTTTTAAGGAACCTCCATACTTTTCTCCATAGTGGCTGTATCAATTTTCATTCCCACCAACAGTGTAAGAGGGTTCCCTTTTCAAGGAGAGAATTGTAAAGTCTGTAAGAGAAATGCCACTTGTCATATACAAGGGAACAGCATAAGGCTATCAGATTTCTGAAAAGAAACCTTGCAGTCCAGGAAAGAGTGGGATTATATATTCAAAGTGCTGAAAGAAAACAACCGACAACCAAGAATACTCTATTCAGAAAAGCCGTCCTTCAGAAATGAAAGATAGATGATGACATTCCCAGACAAGCAAAAGCTGAGGGAGTTATTCACCACTCGACCTGCCTTACAAAAATGCTAAAGGGAGTTCTTTGAGTGAAAACAAAAAATTAACAACATGAAAACCTACGAAAGCATATAACTCATACGTAAAAGTAAGCATATAGTCAAATTCAGAACACTCCAACATTGTAATGGTGGTGGATAAAACACTTTTAACTTTAGTATAAAAACGGAAAGACAAAAGTATTAAAAATAAATACAGTTGCACTAATTCATTAGTGCTCACAATATAAAAGATACAAACTGGGACATCAATAACATAAAATGAGGTGGGAAGAGGTAAAAGTGTAGCGATTTTGCATATGATCAAAGTTAAGTTGTTATCATCTTAAAGCAGACTGACGTAACTAGAGATGTTTTATGTAAGCATGGTGCTAACCACCATGGTTAATTAATTTTAGGTTTTTTTTTTTTGGTAAGTCTTTGAAATGCAGTGCATTATCTCAATATGTAAGCAATATGAACATATTATTAAATAATTTTGTATCCTTTCTCTTCTTTTAATTGGAACATGGTTGATTTACAATACTATATTAGTTTTAGGTGTACAGCAGAGTGATCCAGCATTTTTTCAGATTATACTCCACTACAAGTTATTATCAGATAATGCCTATAATTCCCTGTGCTATACAGTATATCATTGTTGCTTTCCCATTTTATACATAGTAGTTGTATCTCTTAATCCCATGCCCCTAATTTGATTTGTCCCTCCTACCTTCCCTCTCCCTTTTGGTAACCAAAAATTTGTTTTCTATATCTGTGAGTCTGTTTCCATTGTGCATATGCATTCACTTGTATTAGTTTTTAGATTCCACATACAAGTGGTATCATACAGTATTTGTCTTTCTATATCTGACATTTCACTAAGCATAATATTGTCTAGGTCCATCCATATTGCAGCAAAGAGCAGAATGTCATTCTTTTCATGGCTGAGTAATATTCCATTGTGTGTGTATATATGCCATATTTTTCTATCAATTTGTCTGTTGATGGGTACTTGGGTTGCTTCCATATCTTTGTTATTGTAAATAGTGTTGCTATGAACCTTTCAAATCAACGCTTTTGTTATTTTTCTGTAAATGTATCCAGGAGTGGAATTGCTGGATCATATGGTAGTTTTATTTTTAGTTTTTAAGGGAGCTCCATATTGTTTTCCATAGTGGCTGCACCAATTTACATTCCCACCAACAGCATACAAAGATTCCCTTTTCTCCACATCCTCTCCAATATTTGTTATTTGTAGACTTTTTGATGATTGCCATTCTGACAGGTGTGAGGTGATATGTCATTGTTGTTGTGATTTGCATTTCTCTAAATATTAGCGATGCTGAGCATCTTTTCATGTGCCTGTTAACCATGTGTACATCTTCTTTGGAAAAATGTCTATTCAGGTCTTCTGCCCATTTATCATTGGGTTGTTTGTTGTTTTGACATTGAGTTCTATGAGCTGTTTATATATTTTGGATATTAACCCCTTGTTGGTCACATCATTTGCAAATATTTTTTCCCAATCCTTGGGTTTTCTTTTCATTTTTGTTGATGGTTTCCTTTCCTGTGCAAATGCTTTTAAGTTTAATTAGGTCTCGTTAGATTATTTTTGTTTTTATTCCTTTTGCTTTAGGAGATTTATCCAAAGGAATATTGGTATGATTTTTATCAAAGAGTGTTCTGCTTATGTTCTCTTCTAGGAGTTTTATGTTTTGAGGTCTTTCATTTAGGTGTTTAAACCATTTTATTTTTGTGTATGGTGTGAGGGAATGTTCTAATCTTTGTTTTACATGTAGATGACCAGTTTTCCCAACACCACTGATTGAAGAAACTGCCTTTTCTCCATTGTATATTCTTGCCTCCTTTTCTGTAGATTAATTGACCATACGTGCATGGGTTTATTTCTGGACTGTCTATTCTATTCCATTGATCGATGTGTCTGTTTTTGCGCCAGGCCCATGCTGTTTTGATTAGCTTTGTTTCATAGTCCGAAGTCTGGGAGGGTTATACCTCCAGCTTCATTCCTTTTTTTTCTCAAGATTGCTTTGGCAATTTGGGGTCTTTTGTGGTTCCATATGAATTTTTGGATTCTTGGTTCTAGTTCTGTGAAAAATGGCATGGGTATATGATAGTGATTGCATTAAATCTGTAGATTACTTTGGGAAGTATGGACATTTTAACAATATTAATTCTTCCAATCCCA
>NW_020839073.1:0-7436 GCF_003676395.1 Aethalodelphis obliquidens
AGTGGACGTAATAGAAAGAAGAAGTTTGGTTTACCTGTGGGACTGAGGTTACCACTGGTTACTCAGGTTACCCTGATACTGCAAGGATTTAGGGAATGGAAAGTAAGAGGGCAGTGAGAGAAAAATAGCCCAGGAGAAACCCCAAGCTAGAGAATCAATGGGTGCTATGCCTTTAAAAAATATTGACAGAGGATATGTGTGTGTGATAGATGTATGATTAGTACATAGACTGTCTCCTACTTACACATTTTGGAAGCTTGAACAAAATCTTGTCTTTTCTTTTTACCAGTGGGAGAGTTTTTGAGGCCCGGTCATCAATTCATCTTGACCCACATGCCCTTAGGATATTCTCTGAATTTCCATTTATTTGCCCTGCTCTACTATTTAGCTCCTGGCTGGGTTTCCCTTACTCTTTTTGTGCCTCCGTTTTCGAGACGGGCATCATCTCCCATGGGTCCAAAAGCTGTTCTCATTTTGCAAGTATGGGGGGATGTGTCTCCATGTGGCTGAAGTGCCCATCTCTCCTCCTCACCCTGACAGGACCATGGAAAATGTTCTTCAGCTCAGAAGGGCATCTCCCCATGCCTTCTGCTCAACCTGCACCCACATGCCCAGCCCTCCTAGGGCTCTTATTTAGGCAGCAGGATACAAAATCTGCAGGAGTTAACAACTGTAAGATGACGAAATAATCAAACCGACACATTCATGGCAGCGGAATTGTGTTTAATTGTTTGAAAAACTGGAGCAGAGACCAAGTGTGCTAAGAAAGGGTGGTCGGGCATGCTGCTTATATTTCCAAGCAGCCAAAAGGGCGAAGTATACAAGTCAGCAACGAAGATTAGAAGGTTTAGAACCGGATCCTTTCTAAACGGAAATTGCAGCTTCTAATTCATAAGAAATGTTGATCCAGGAAGCTGCCATCTTGGTGTTGCCTTTTCCACAAGTGTGGCTGCTTCCAGAAGCCGGGGGTGAGCGGTGCTGACAGCTAGCTGGCTGAGAGAGGGGAGTGGGCTTCATGTTCTCTGTTCTGCAGGGAGCTTGGCCTCTGGCCCATGCCTGGGGTTTACTTCTGCTTGGACTTCTGGCACTGCTGAGGGGCTGGGCACGTTGGGACAGAGGGCTCCTTGGCCTTGGGTGGAGGTTGGTAAGGCTGCTTGCTGTGCTGAGGTGGAGTTTAGCAGTGTTTTGGTGGGGGGAAACAGTACTTTACTGGGGGGCAGCATTGCCGCGGAGGGGGACAGTACTGCTGAGGTGGGGGACAGCAATCCTTTGGTGCGGGGCAGCAATACTTGGGTGGGGTGCAGCATTGCTGGGATGGAGGGCAGCAATCCTTTGGTAGCGGGCAGCACAGCTTCTGCTTTGGATGATACATTCTGGTCTGGATGTGCACTGCAATGGAAAAGACACTGAAGTGAGGAACTCTAGAACCTTAGAGATACTCAACCCAGGAGAACCACTTGCCTCGTTCAAACCTGTGCCGTTTCAACCTTTGCCTGCTGGCTTCACCGATTAAATGTGTGTGTGTGTGTCTGCAATGATGTGAGTCAGTATAAACTGTAGCTACAGTTTGTAAGCCATAGCAAGGTTTTAATTGAGACAAATAAAGAAATATAGAAGGAAGGAAGGAAAGAAGAAAGAGAGGAAAAATGGGTGAAAGGAGAAGAGAAATGGAGAGGGGTAGAAAAAACAAAAATATAAAAAATGAGAGAGAGACAGACAGACAGAGACAGGAGAGAGAAGGAAAGAATAAGAAGAAAGGTCAGGGGCAATGAGGACAAATGTATTCTCCTTCCACAGCAGATACTGTGGAATTTAGAACAGGATTTTCTTGGATGTGAGTCCTGTCTCAAAAATTAACCAGCTGTGTGACTTTGAGCAAGGTACTTAACTTCTCTGTACTCTTCTTAAAGTTGTTGTAAGGATTAATGAGCATATAAAACTCCACACAAACACATGTAAATACACAGGTAAATATGAGTGTAAAGATATATGTGTGTGTGTGTGCTCACGTGGTCACACACACACACATACACACACACGAGAACCAAAACACGTTGAGTACTCTTGTAAAGATTTTGACCTTTTATATAAATATCAAACAATTGTAATGGAGCATGCTAACCACTCTGTAAGAGAATTCATAGAAAAGACTCATCTAGAGACAAAAGGACCGTTTAGATCGATACTAAATTCTAGGGGAGAATGCACATCTTAGAGAGGGAAGTCATGGATCCCCAGGCACTGAGCACACGGGGGTGGAACAATGGTCCCCGACTCCCAGAGCAGGACATGGCCGCTTTACCACCTCCTCATGTCCTTGCTGCTCTGAGCTCCCTGGGCCTCTACCCCCTGCTCCCTGAGGAGCTCTCCTCCCTCGCTGCACTGGCTTTGCCCTTCAGGGCAGCCCTGCCCTAGAGTTGGTGCTACCCTCTCCTAATCAGCTCCGCTCAGCTCCTGGCCACGACAACAGCGCCACCACACACGCCAGCAGGACCCTCAACACAGGACTCTGGTCACACCCTGGACCCCCATCTCAGCCCCCACCCCACACACTTCAGATGTTGACTTGTAGCCCAAGAGAGGTGGGTCCCAAATGATACGGACGACAGAGGTGCCCACACAAGGCCTTTCTTTCTGACCAGCCAGCCAGTGCGCAAGCCCCAGCTGCCCTCAGAGTTTTGGACCAGGTAGAACCAAGCTCCCAAGAGCTGCGTTCCTTTGCCCGACATACCTGATTTCACCAGTGGCTGGAACGTGGAGATGCTGAGGCTTTTGAGATGCTCTAACACTGCACACCTTTTATACGTCTCAAATCCCTCTTGCAAGCCATGAGGTGGCCTACGATTGGGGTGTGCTAGGCCCCAGTCACAATAGGATGTATCTGCCCTTCCTCAAACTTGAGGTTTTACTCATCTCCTGGGCTGGTAAACTCACTCTCGGTTTGACGGTGCTTGAGGATGACAGTGCCTTCCCGCGAGCCCTGGCCCCATTTCCCCATCACTTTACGAGCCGTGGCTTCCTCGTGTTTCCAAACCCACTCGTGATGTTTTCCCCTAGAAGCTTGACTTCTGGGATGGTGCTAAGCAAGCATGCAGGACACTGCTGGGTGTGGGAGCGGTGAGGGTAGTGTTCCAGGATATTCCGGTTGGTGCGGGAAGGTGTGGGTGATCAGCGTGCACAGCGATCCTTGTTGTAAGAGAAACAACTACTGAGGGGTGAGTGGCTCTTGGGGAGACACAGTAAACTCAGCAAAGTTGGGACCATGACTTAACCTAGACTCAGAGCCACATTTAGCCTGATCTGGAAACAAACCTGGGCAAATCACTTTGATTTTTCACCTGCTGTAATATAAACAACAAATGGGGCCTGCAGCTCTCTGTGCTGCCTCTTGGTCAGCAAAACATTAGTCTTCATTCACAGAAACTGGGCGGTTACTGTTGAGAGTACGTATCTCACTTACAGGTGTATAAGTCACGCAGACTGCAGGCTTCTCAGGGAAATGATTATCATAAGTTGCAGAGGCTGGGGAGCTAAGAAACTTTGACCTGGCATGGGCTGCTGGACGAGTCACCCGTTCTGGCTCCTGGAATCTGAAATCCCAGTGCTTAAGGGCTGATGCGTCCTTCCCGTTCCACTTAGAGATTCCAGAACAAAGAAGGATGCCACAGGGCAGGGACCAGGATGAAAATGTTGAAACAACATCCATCAAAGGATGAAACATACATTAAATAATTCCCCAATTAGTGTTCCGACTGGGGCTCTGATCTTCACCAGCTGGGTGACTTTGGGCACTATACATCTGTGAGCACCAGTTTCCTCATCTGCTACACAGGATAACCACACACTGCATGTCAGCTGAAAGGCTTATTTTGGACAACATGCGTAAGCGTGTGTACACTGTTGGGCACAGAATAAGGGCTCAACGATGGTTGGGTGCTCCGTGGAGTCGGGCTCTGAAAGCTGGGGCAAAGCCCACTCTTAGAAGTAGGGAGGAGGTCGTTGCCACATTTGAAGGCAAGTAGCGGTACTTGCCGTCAGTGTCCTAAGACCTTGACTGACAGAAATGGAAATGGGCAAGCCAGTCCTGAGGCCGGCACGTTTCATTCTCAGACCTGGAACTTAGCCACAGCTCAGCTGCAAGCACTACGGTAACCCTACATCTTGGGAATTCACACTGCAGCATGAGAAGACAGCCTTGGATATCGATGGTGCCTCCTCTGGGACTCACCGTAAGGGCAGGATATGCATGGGCTCGGCCCCGAAGGAAACGCAGAGGATCCCAGGCCTTCCCGGGAGAAGAACCCCTTCTGCCTGTTGTCACTCTGACAGAAGCAACCCTGATAGGCTTGGAGAGAGATTTCAGCTCAGGTCCCTAGTAGCAGAGAGGAAAGGCCACGTGGGGCATGTGTTCTGGGATAACTAATAATTCATCAAGACGTAGTGAGCTCACACAACACACCAGGCCCTGGGGACGGTGGCCAGCAACGAGGGCCAGAGCCTCCCTGGTCCCTAAACCGTTTCACATCCTCTTCTCCGCCTACTGCTTCCAACTCTGTAGATACTTTTCAATGGTTTGCCTTGGATGAGCTGAAGAACTCAAACCCACCTGTGGCCGTAGCAATGCCTGCGTTACTAGAGAAAATGTGAACGTCTGAAGATCCATGAGTTTGGGCGTTACATCCAGTCCATCTTTTCTGGCCTAAGCCCTCACTACCCTGAACAGATTTTGTTGGGTGTGGAATCTGCTATCTCAAGCATGCATTATGTAGTATTGCATCTACCAACAGAGAACATAGGAACATGTCCTCTAGGAGCCAGAGGTACAAATAAACGCTTATCCTTGGGATGGTATTGTTCCCTGACGTTCATTGGCATCACTCTTTGTCTTCCTCCAAACCTCTGCCTCTCATATACAAACACACAGACACACACAGACACAGAAACACACACACACACACATACACACACACACACAAACACACACACACACGGCAGAAGGGACAATTGGGACCTAGGAGGTCACAGCAGAACCTGGCCACAGGCTCAGCCCACTGTATCTACTGTGCCAGGCATCTGTGAATGAACACCAGGCCGGGGCCCGTGCACACATATGCAGGGGAAGGCCGAGCTGAACCTCTGGGGCCGGCCGCATCAACAGACAGGGTTCCGGACAAAGGACTCCTGGTGGCTGGAGCTAGAGGCTCTCTGCTGAAATCCATCGCCAGCTGGGCATCCCCTGGGGCACGGCAGGGTGTGTGCCATCATCTGGGCAGCTGAGAGACGCCCTCCCTGTTCAAGGGGTCTTGTCCCGGGAGGATGAGGGAGGGGCAGTCCTCCCCTGACTGTCACAATCTCTGCTCGAGTTTCTAATTCAGGCCTTGAAGTCAGAGCTATTTTCATTTGACAGCTTCGAAAGTTTCTATTCGCTAAGGTTACTTAAGTAAAAAGTAGGGAAGAGAGGATTAAACCCAGCCCTGCCAGGCTCCCGGATATGTGTGTGTGTTCTTCTTCTTGCACTATACTACCTTCTAGGGAATTTCTTTGTTTGGAGAAGCTGGGAGGACGACGCCTGCCCAGCGGGGGCCTCTGGGACGCTGCTCCATCTTCTGTTCTCCATGGTCAGTGGAAGTCTTCACACGAGGAGTATTTACTCTGAATAATAACCCCGTGTGTGTCTTTGATATGAACGTGTACCCCTGTATAAGCACGTGTGAATGTGTGACTGTTTGAAGGTACTGTCTTTGCCTTCCCAACGGGTCAGTGAGTTTTAAGTTCTGGAAAGACGGGATCCACGCTTTATGCTTCTTCTAGCCACTAGCATGGTCAGAGCACTTGCCATGTTGCAAAGATAAGGACCAGGATTTGAATCTCACCTCCACCATGTGCAAGGTGTTGTTACACTGAACACGTAAGGAGCTTCTCTTCCCCTTGCCACTACCTCTCATAGGAAGAGCAAGACCTGCTTCCATATGGTGGTATCTGTGCGTGTGAGCGCTTGGCACACACCATGCCCTTCCCATGCTTCCTCAGCTTATCAGCCTCCTCCTGGGAGTAGGGTCTGCCTCCAAAAGACATGGCTGGCAGTGTACCTTGATAGGCAAATGTCACTGTGGGCCAGAGCTGCCCAGGACTGCCTCAACAGCAGGAATCATCATGGGCAGGTGTTACAAAGGGAAGTTTGTGGAAGCAAAGGGCAACCACACAATGTGGCGAATAGGCCCTGGACAAAATACCATTTCCGCCTGTGAACACCCCTCGGATGCTTTGGTCTACGCAACTCTTCCTTGTCCTGGCCCCAAGATGCGCCCTGCCCCTCACACCTTGTTCTTACTAAAGGTGTGGAACCCATGTCGTCAGGTTGGAGGTAATAAGTGGAGGGTCTTGCTTCTCTGTCAGGAAGTGGAGAATAATAATAAAAGCAAGAGCTAACATTCATCCAACATTTACTATGTGTTACATCCTACTTACTATTTATTTACATTGTCTCATTGAAGACCCCTCCCCGTCAACCCCAGGTTGCAGGTATTATTCTGCCCACTATACACATGAGTAAAGTGAGGCCTAGGGAAGTATTGGATTCAGTCCATCATAGACATGCATCTGGCATCCAAACCCACTATGACGGGATAAAGGAAAATTCCGCAAGATGGTCCACACATAACCCCGTGTGCACACAATCCTAGTGTGATAATTATTGGAGGAGAAAATTAAGTGAAGCCCAGAGAGGCAATTTTCAGCCTTGTCTTAATCAGCTGAGGGAGGGAGGGTGAGGAAATAGAGAATAAGAACCCAAATGAGAGTTCTGGGGCAAGGTCATGTATGTGAGGCAGGAGAGGAGCTACTTTGAGCCTGTGCGGACTGAGGTATCTGAGGATGGGGAATTGGCTCAAAGAGCTCATCATTTTCAGGGAGTCCACTTAAGGTGTCTACAGCTTTTCAATTCATTTTGTGTGTCATCGTTGAGTTCTGTTGAATGCAACGCTCTGTTGGAAATATTTAGGACACATAGGTCTGGAAACTGGACGCGCCCCCCAGCTTTCTGTGGTGTCAAATGGTGAAGGTGGCTGCAGAGGCTATGTGCTCTCTCCACCACGGACAGGGGCTGAGACGTTGAAGACTGGCCTCCTGGGAACAACTAGCACTCGCAGCATTGGCTGCTGCTCTGTGCAGTCCTGGAACGCACTGCTGCTTACTTACACACATCCCGATGTCTTTCCACTCTGAACCTCCCTTCTCCCGGTGTTCTTCCTGGAAAGACATTTTCTGGGAGCAATGTGGTGGATGTCATTATGACACAGATGGCCAAGTTCTCCTTCCTCCCCTCAACAGCCCTCAGTGTTCTCTCTCTGTCTCCTCTGAATTCTGAGGGCAGGAATGACATATCTGTGGCTTCCAAGTCGTCCATGAATTAGACGTCTTCCGGTCAAACTGTTTTT
>NW_020839074.1:0-7436 GCF_003676395.1 Aethalodelphis obliquidens
CTCAGGGAGATATGTTGTTCTTTTCCGATTTACAAAACCAGGGTAATAAATACACTGCAAAGAGTTTTCTTTTCAGGAGATTATTTTCAATAATGCTTGTTATTGGTATAAGGACAAAAATGAAAAGAAAGTATAGAATAGATGCTGGTTCGGTTTTGTGCAGCCCAGAAAGGAAACCGAAGCTGAGACCGACGCAGCCCAAGGTTTATTCTGTGGCCAAGGAATGGAGACGGGAGACCTTAGTTCACAGATAAACTTCTCACCCATGGCGTGAGAGGGATTCGATTTTAAAGAGTGAAGACTGAAGCGAGGAGGAGTGAGGCTAACGACGGGGAGACAGATGCATTAGTCTACTGGGGAAGGGGCAGCGTTTTCCTGGAAATGGGGTGCACCCCCTTTCTATCCTTTTTTGGTCCCCATCTTCCAGGCATGGCCACCAGTACGTGTGTCATCCAGTAGCTGATGGTGTAAAATCAGCGTGTGATGAGACTGAGGGTCTGTTGCAGGTCAGATTCGTTGCCACCTTGGTTCCAGCTGTTTCTATCTGGTTTTTTTTTTTTTTTTGTCTCTCTGTATAGCTTCCTCCTTTTGTCTCCAGATCCTGTGACTTAAAGATACATGTTTATTCCTGTTCAAGGGGCATGGTTGGTGGGTTTTGCGTAAAGACCTGGCACAGCTCTGGCACCAAAATCCCTCCTTTCCTTGTCACTGTCCCTCATTCTTGAGGGGCGCTGAAGGTCAAAGTTCTGCCTTCTGAAGCCACTTCTCGCTGAATATGGGTGCAGATTTCCCCTGGATTAGAGGAGTAGAAGTGTTCCTAAGTAGCCGGAAATATGTCTGCTGCTCACCAGGCTGCAGTCCCAGTTGCTCGTACCCTTGTGTTAGTATCATCTGCAGTCTGATGGCTTCAGTCCACTCACTAAGGAAGTTGACAAGGCAGTGAAGGAGGCGAGGCCCCAAGATGAGCAGGAGGATAACAGCAGTTACTGGACCGAGAGGTGGAGGAGACCAGGTTAAACCGGGAGGCACTGTTTGACCATATTCCAATGCAGCTTGGATCTGGATCTTGTGTGTTATATCTGTGTAGCCTTTGAGCTTGCTCGTAGATCTCTTTAATGTTTACCTCAATCCGACCAGAGTTATTGCCAAAACTGCAGCACGTTTTCTTCGTAAGTGCACATACTGCCCCTTGCTCAGCCAGGAGATAGTCAAGGGACAGCCTGTTGTCGAGGACGACTTCTGCTAGTGCGTCCAGGGAATTACGGAGTCCTTGTAAGGAATCCCCCCTAGTTTTAGAAAAGTCATGAAAGGCCTGATGGTAAAAGCTTTCCCTCTGTGCACTGGAGCCGGATCTAATTTTGGAGGCAGAGTTTAGGGTGAAATAGAGAAGAACAGCTTTACTGCTTTGCCGGGCAAAGGGGGAACATCGGGCTTCTGCCCCGAAAAACTGTGTGTCCCCGACCCGGGGTGATTTGATGAGGAGTTTTATAGCAATCGTTCACGGGGATGTGGGTACCTGTGTAGAGGCCTGGCCTCAGTCCTGGAGCTTCAGGGGAGATGTGGAGAGCAGGGTAGAGACCCAGCCTGGCCTCAGTACTGGGAAGCTCTGGGCTTCTGTCTGCATGCCAGTGCTCAGATGTCTGGGGTCTGGAGCTGAGGTGGGCTTGTCTGGGTAACAGCGCTCCGCTCTGAGCGTAGTTATGTGGCCCCCCAGGGTCAGTGCTGTCGTAGGGGCCTTAGTCCTTACCCCTCTGAGGTTCACCTTCCCTGGGGCCAGTGGAGACTCCTCAGGTGGGCTACCTGGTAATTATTCCAATTCAGCAGCACGCAGAGGGCGAGGAGGGACGCAGGTTTACCTAGTGAATTGATTGCTGGGCCCATGGAGCTGGGCTTAAGGCTGATGGGCAGCAGGTGAGGTTGCTACTGCGCTCGCCTTCCGGTCGGCCATCCCCACTCAGCAGAGCCGGGCCCTGCTGCTCCTCTTTCAGCCCTGCTGTTGGGGAGTTTTCTGCACACCTCGGTGAGCAAGGAAAGGGCCGAGCCTGCCAGAACCAAGGTACTGTGTTCAACTTTAGTCTGAAAGCTTTAGAACAATGAAAATAACATGGAACCAATGTGAAACAGGAAGGCACTGACTTTCCTGGGATAAATGTCAGGCGTGGAGATGGAACCTACACTTCTTTCTACAGTCCTAGGAGGTCCCAGGGGCCCGGCTTGTTCACACGTTGGGAGCCCACGCCGCACAGCCACGGTGTCCTGACCAAGGTGGATGTGTGACCCCAGGTACAGGGTCTGGGGAGGTGGGGTCCCCCTGGTGAGTGTGGACGTGTGACCCCAGGTGCAGGGTCTGGGGACTGTGTGGTCTCACCCCATCTGCATGGGTCAGGAGCACATATAGGGGGGAGACCCCATACCTGCTTTCTGCCTGCAGTGTGTCTTGTCCCCTCTGAGACTTCCAACGTTTGAGTCGAGGGTTTTGCTATGATTCACCTGTGGTCCCTTTCCATCTCTTTATTGTTATGTTATTGTGTTCATGTGAGGATGGACAACCTGCAACGGGTGCTGCTCCATGTTTTTTTTTTGGCGGTACGCGGGCCTCTCACTGCTGTGGCCTCTCCCGTTGCTGAGCACAGGCTCCAGACGCGTAGGCTCAGCGGCCATGGCTCACCGGCCCAGCCGCTCCGCGGCACCTGGGATCCTCCCGGACCGGGGCACGAACCCGTGTCCCCTGCATCGGCAGGTGGACTCTCAACCACTGCGCCACCAGGGAAGCTCCTGCTCCATGTTCTGCTGAGTGATCAGTAACGCTGATCTGATGTGGGGAATATAGGGGAGTCAGAACTGAAATCTTCGTAATCTGTGTATTAGTAGCTTTGGTATCATTGCTGACCCGTAGTTTTTACTGTGAGGGAAGCGTTATCGATTTTAGGTGTCACGTAGAGGATTCGCAATGATGATAGGACAACTCCGATGAGAATGATGGTTGGTAAATGTTTCCAGTTGTCTCTACTTGGCCCTTTCTGGATTTGTATACAGCCTCGGATTTTCCATTCAGTTAATGTAAGGAATGCTATAGTGAGTAAAATTGGGTCATTAGTGAAAGAACGTTGATTATAAACATATTCTTAGGAAGAGGACTTGAACCTCTGTGGATACAAGTTTGCTTAATGCCGTTGCTGGGCTCTGCAAACCCTAACAAACCCTGTCTACAGTAGGGTGTGCATAAACTAATTGCATGTAGATTTTATCATCATTTAGTTTGAGGACATTTTGTAAAGTATGCCTTACTTGTCTTGAACTTTCATACTGGGAGAAACCTATAGTACAGGTAGAAACCGACTGGGATTACTCCAGTCTGAACTCAGATCATCTAGGACGTTCATCACTGAACAAACAGACCATTAATAGCAGTTATACCATTAGGATATCCTGATTGTAAACGCTATGGTTGATGTGAACTCTGGAAAAGGATTGCATTGTGTATCCCTAGGATAACTTGTACCATAAGCATAAGCAGTATGCTTGATCAGTGTTTCAGAACAATAGGCAATAAAGCATTGTGACTAGTTGGTCTAAATTTTAATCACTAGAAGGTTGTTTCAATCTCCAGGGTCACCCCAACCAAAATTGTTAATACATTAAAAGCGATGTTATCCCTTAAAAGTTCAGTTGTTTATTTTCTTGGATTAATTAAGCTGGATAGGGTCTTCTCATCTTATATTATTCCTAGCTCTTCACGGGAAGGTCAATTTCATTGCTTAAAAGAGACAGTAAAAGCCTTGTGTAACCAGTCATGCAAGTCCTTATTTAGAGAACAAATGACTATGCTACCTTTCCACACTCAGGATACCACAGCCCTTAAACAGATCTCACTGGGCAGACGGTGCCTCCGACCAGAAGTGCTAGAGGTAATGTTTTTCATAAACAGATAGGTTTGTATTGCTGAGTTCCTTTTACTTTTCAAAATCTTGTCTTTTCTTTTAAATTTTTTTTTCTGTTTTTTTTTGGCTGCGTTGGGTCCTTGTTGCTGTGCGTGGGCTTTCTCTAGTTGCTTTGAGTGAGGGCTACTCTTCATTGTGGTGTGCGGGCTTCTCATTGTGGTGGCTTCTCCTGTTGAGGAGCATGGGCTGTAGTCGTGCTGGCTTCAGTAGTTGCGGCACGTGGGCTCAGTAGTTGTGGCACACGCGCTTAGTTGCTCTGCGGCATGTGTGATCTTCCCGGACCGGGGCTCGAATCCGTGTCCCCTGCATTGGCAGGTGGATTGTTAACCACTGTGCCACCAGGGAAGCCCTAAAATCTCTTCTGAAACACATACTTGTGTTGGGTTAACAATGTTTGAATAGGTGAAGTATTAGTTTAGGTTGCTTTTATTGTTAACTCTCATGGGTTATCTATTCTGGTATAAGCTTATGCAAGGAGAAATATTTCTTGTTACTCATATGAACAGTATTGCTTCTAATAATGAATAGGTTAGCCCAGTATTAAATTAGGAGTTGCTTTATCTACTGTTGGTATTAAGATGAAAGTGTGTGTGGTTGACCTTACACACTTTCTTAACTGGTGGCTGCTTTTAAGGCAGCTACGGTATTGTTTATGCTTTTTCTCTAGAGAAGGTTTATCCTGTATCTGAAAAGCTGTAGCGTTGCAAAGTAAGATTTAAAATTACAGTAAAAGTTATGATTTTTTAAAGTAATATATAAATTGAACTAAAATTCCTTTCTGGACAACCAGCTGTCACCAGGCTTGTTGGGCTTGTCACCTCTACTCACATGTCTTCTCACTAGTTTGCCATTTAGATGAGTTTGTTCTTGTAAACTGTTCCTAAGTAGCTCATCTGGTTTCAGAATATTTAAGTTCTCTTTCTCAAAGTTTTCTAGTTAAATCATTATTCCAAAGGTAAAAGGGGTAGTAAGTTTTTTGGTACTTTTCATGCTTCTTTCGTCATTCCCTTATGGTACTTTATCTATAGCACCAGATTTAGATTTCTATCTTCTGTACAATAGATGTTGACTGAATGTTTTATTTAATTTACTTATGCCCGTTGAATTTGGTGGGACATTTGGGCTACTTTTAGTACAGACTGTTCATGCAGTATGAAATGTCCTGGGTGTAAACTAGGTGCTTTTCTTTAAGCTACACTTTGATTCATCCAAGCACACTTTCCAGTCTGCTCACCTCAATACAGCTTATCTCCTCTTTTACGTTTGGTACTTGTTAATAGGTTATGAAAAGTTATCTATATTTAAGGAGAGTGATAGGCACTGTGCCCCTGCTTCAGGGCCTGATTCCATTAAGCACTCTATTAATTTACTAGGAAATCCTCCTCTGAGTTTTTAATGTCATAAGAACTTCCGTATAAACTATTTTATGTTCTTGAGGTAGAAAATGTAGCCCACTTCTCCCCCTCCCATGGGTTACACTTTGACCTCACATTTTTATGTCTGATAATTATGCTTAGAGTTGTTCTTTACCAGGGTTTCCTGAGGATGGCGGTATATATGGCTGGTGAGGTTTCTCAGAGTTTATCGATTATAGAACAGGCTCCTCTAGAAGGGTGTGAAGCACCACCAAGTTCTTGGACTTTCAGGCTGAGGCTAGTAGTGTTCGGTGAATGATTCTGTTGTTACAGTTATTTGGATTCAGGGCTAAGCGTGGTGGGACATGGAATCCTAGTGTGGATCTTAGCTGTCATGGAATCAGAAATGTTAAAGTCACTTTCATAGCTTATTTTTATTTTAGCTATGGCTTGTTACAGCTTAGCTAGGACTTAACTTTATTTGGGGATAATCTTTAACATCCTTTACACTGGGTTTCTATTAATGTGAGTTAATCTCTTGACCAAGTTGGCTGATACGAAATTTCCCAACCCTAATTAGTTCATATAACTTACTGAAGCTTCCTTTTATGGCTTCATGTTTATCCCTCATTTCTCATGGGGCAGAAGTTCAGCAAGGCATTGTGAGCTGTGCCTGCTGCTTTTAATCCTGTATGAATTAGAGGGCCTTCTTCATGGGACGCAGATACTTGGATGTGCAATTTTAGTTAAAAATTAGTAGGCTGTGTGTTTATAAAGTTGGCAAAATCAACTAGACATTTGCAGAGCCTCACATCAACTACTGTTTATGTGTGTTATATTGGTCATTCAGTGTCGCAGTTTGGGTTGTGTTAACATTAGTATTGACATATTAAATAGTTTTTCTTTTGGGGATTATTAACACATACTTCACTTTTTATTTTCTTTGAGGTACATGGTGGGTCTAGGGGGATGTCTTTCTATATAAGCCTTCTGTAAGTAATTGATTGGTATTATTAGGAGGCTAGTCTGTAGTTGTACTGAGTTTGGATTGGTGAAGTAAGGGCAGTCTGTTTGCTAGTTGGGTTTCCTGACTCTTCCGTAGTTCTGTGCTTCTCCTTGTTTGGGGGTTCGGCAGGGCCACGATGGCCTACAAAACATGAGATTTAGTGTTCGGCAGGAGGGTTTGATTAAGGAAGCTGTTTACCTGGTAAACACGTGCATATGTATGTATGTGTGTAGATGCTCTATGCCTGGTGATCGTCGACTCAAGAACACATTATAGTTGATTATCTTGGTAAATAATATTCAACTGAAGCTCAGCTGCAAGTTGCTTGACTTGTTAAGTGTTAACTTGTTGACTTGTTAAGCCCTCTGATGGCCACAGCTGAGTCACAGCATCCCACAAAATTAAAAAAATACCAAATGCATGACACCAGTTATGTGTGAGGGTAGGCTGCTTGGATCGTCCATCGAGGTGTCTTATTTAAGGGGAAAGAATGGGCAAGTTTAGGTGAGATGGCCCTGAAGTAAGAGCCAGGTGCCTAATATAGTTCCTTTATAGAAATCCACATAGTTCGTGGCCCAGAACGAGGAGAGAGGCACGGTTGTGGGTGGATTGATGGTTTATCGAGCCTTTCTCGTTATCGGTTATGATAAGCATGTTGACGGGAAATGTTTGGAAATAATGTGGTATGTACAATTAATAAATATATGTCCTGTATAAAATCAATCACTCCAATTACCCGTGTGACTATTTCGTAGGGACTGGAATCTAATGTGCATTGAACTCTAATATCAATAGGCTGACGTACATGCTTATACACATGGAGTAGATAATTAATACCTGATTATATGATCGTGTATAACGATAAAGCATAGGTATCCTACTTATATATGTAGAAGGGCATGTAATGCACAAAGTCCATAGTAATGTCAGTTTTCATGATGTCATATTTTAATACTGAACATAGTACTTAACAATAGTGTTACTGTCCCATAAGCAAATTGTTCAGGGAATTCTTTAAGTCGAATTTCAGCTTTGGGAGCCGAAGGTGGAGGTGGAGCCTCTTCCTTGAGCCTCAGGGAGATATGTTGTTCTTTTCCGATTTACAAAACCAGGGTAATAAATACACTGCAAAGA
>NW_020839075.1:0-7435 GCF_003676395.1 Aethalodelphis obliquidens
GGGGGGGAGGGAGGGGCACGGCGTGCGGGGCGGGCCTGCGGCGGCAGAGGCCAGCTGGCGCGGCAGAGGCCAGCATGACGTTGCGCCAGCGTGAGGCGCGCCGCCGAGCGTTCTCCCGGGGAAGTTGTCCCTGGATCCCGGGACCCTGTCAGTGGCAGGCTGCACAGGCTCCCGGGAAGGGGGGTGTGGACAGTGACCTGTGCTCGCACACAGGCTTCTTGGTGGCGGCAGCAGCAGCCTTAGCGTCTCATGCCCGTCTCTGGGGTCCACACTGTTAGCCGCGAGCAAGCGCCCGTCTCTGGAGCTCCTTTAAGCAGCGCTCTTAATCCCCTCTCCTCGCGCACCAGGAAACAAAGAGGGAAGAAAACGTCTCTTGCCTCTTCGGCAGCTCCAGACCTTTTCCTGGAGTCCCTCCCGGCTAGCCGTGGCGCACTAACCCCCTGCAGGCTGTGTTCACGCCGCCAACCCCAGTCCTCTCCCTGCGACCGAAGCCCGAGCCTCAGCTCCCAGCCCCGCCCTCCCCGCGGGTGAGCAGACAAGCCTCTCGCTGGTGAGTGCCGGTCGGCACCGATCCTCTGTGCAGGAATCACTCCGCTTTGCCCTCCGCACCCTGTGACTGCGCTCACCCCCGTGGCTGCGCTCTCCTCCGCGGTGCCGAAGCTTTCCGCCTCCGCCACCCGCAGTCTCCGCCCGCGAAGGGGCTCCTAGTGTTTGGAAACCTTTCCTCCTTCACGGCTCCCTCCCACTGGTGCAGGTACAGCCCGTATTCTTTTGTCTCTGTTTATTCTTTTTTCTTTTGCCTTCTCCTGGTATGTGGGGAGTTTCTTGCCTTTTGGGAGGTCTGAGGTCTTCTGCCAGCGTTCAGTAGGTGTCCTGTAGGAGCTGTTCTACGTGTAGATGTATTTCTGGTGTATCTGTGGGGAGGAGGGTGATCTCCGCGTCTTACTCTTCCGCCATCTTGAAGCTCTCCTTGGCGAGTAATTTTAAAGTGATTGCCAGAAGAAACTGCTTTAAGTTTTCTTGTTCTTATATTCTTATCTCTAACATCAGTGTTAAAAGTAATTGTTGGAATAGAAGTGAAAATTACCCAAAAGTATGACCATAGTTAGTACCTTCAAAGTTGAAAAGGGTATTCAGTAAAATAACCATTGTAACATAGAGATTAATTTATGGCTAAATACAGGAAATGGTAATAGGAATAAGAATGTTCCTGAAGTGAACATTTATAGTCTTAATGACTGTACCATTGAATTATTTTACACTGTAAACCTGTTTTCTTCCTAAGGACTGAAAGAACATCTATAGCAATGAACTTAATGTGTCCTCCGTCTGCTCCTGTAATTTGGCAGGTAGACACAGGCTGCTTTCCACAGTTTACAAGTGGGAGCCTGGGGCACAGAAGTAATATGATGTCAGAGATCAGCAAATTAGATGCAGAGATGGGGCTGGGACTGGGCTCTTCCGTGGGTGAATTTGCCCACCCTGCCCCATTAGACTGTAAATTCTGACCAATGAGCGAGGCTTCCTCAGGTGTGGAATCTGCTCTTAGTAATCAAGCAGCGTGAAGTAATTTAGAAATACATTTTCTTTTTAAAAAGAACATTTATGCTTTATCACAGCATCATGTATAATGAAACATGATAAAGCCCTACTGAGCTTGACATCTATGAGGAAACGAGCATGACTTTGGATTAGTGCCAGGGCAGAGAAATGACCCTATTATCTCTGTAACGGTAATACCGTGCCTTACAGGGAAACTTACATCATCAAAAGTGAGTTGTTATTCTCTAGCTGATTCTTTCTACACCAGTTACTAGTATATTAAATCAGAAGACATTGGAAAGTTCTTTCAAGGGGCTTGGGAATATAATTCAAAGGTTTCAGTATTCACCTTGACCTGAAACATCATATAGATCTGTGTTTACACATGTTTATAGATGTGTACACACAGATACACACACACACACACACACACAAATTTCACACCCCCATTTCTTTGTACACACCTCTTCTTTCTACATGAAAGACCTCCTTTATTTTCTCTTGTGTTAAGTACTTCTTCATCTCTAAGACCCCTACCAGTTGTTCCCTTGTTGGTGGTGAAGACATCTCGATCTTACAGTCAGGTTGTTGCTTCCCTCTGTCTTTCCTAGAACGGTTCGTCCTCACTGCTACATCATGTTTTTATTTGTTTGCTGATCATCTCTTTCCATCTTTTTAACTCCCAGTTGAGTGTGTGCTTCTTAAGGGCAGGAACTGCCTTTTTCATTTCATAGTCTAGCCTCTTGCATGATGTCTGCATATACCGGGTACACAGTGACTATTAAATGAATAATATATATTATACATAGTACATATTATACATATATATTGATATTATAAATATATATAATTTATACACTCTGTTGTATTTTTAAAATGTGTTTCAGATGACTTGTAAGCAGTACAACAAATTAGAAGAGAATTGGAAGGAAAAAAAGGAAGAGAATGGGAAATAAAAGGGGCCAAGCATGAGCTAATTCATGCCATGAGTCTGTCAGTGTCTGTGTAATATGAATATAAGTGCATTTGCAATTACAAAGGAAGCATATCTGTGGAACTTACAATATATATATTTAAAAATCTATCTTGTCTGATTTTTGAGCAAAAAATTACATCTTTTTTATTTTGGCCTTGGAAAGCTCTCTCTCTTTAAAGCCACACATTTTTTTCAGCGTCTCTGATGCTGAAGGGTTTCTCTATGGGATGCTCATTAGTGCTAAGATTAGAATGTAATCAGCATGTGGTAAAATGGAGTGGCTCAGTGAGCCCCACTGCTGTGCAAACAGGAATCCGTACTATGACTGCACAGAGGCCCTTCAGCTCTTGAAGTTTCATGCTGTAACTCCTTTTACCTGCTCTCTTTCATAAAACATTATACATGATGTAGGAATGACTATTTGATAATAAGCTGCTCTTGGAATAAATATCTTATAAGTTAACAAAACAAAAATGTACCTGGGAATTAGAGCTTGCTCCCTAGGTGGCCTGTTTGCCAAGTTTAAATAAATGCATATATTAAAATGCTGCTCTGAACATAGGGTGCATGTATCTTTTCAAATTAGTCTTTTCATTTTCTTTGAATATATACCCAGGAATGGAATTGCTGGATTATATGGTAGTTCTGTTTTTAGTTTTTTGAGGAAACTCTGTACTGTCTTCCATAGTGGCTGCACTAATTTACATTCCCACCAACAGTGCACAAGGGTTCCCTTTTCTCCACACCCTCACCAGCATTTGTTATTTGTAGACTTTTATTTAAACTTTTTTTAACTGAATGAAAGTTATTTTAAATTCTATAGTGCTTCACACATTTCAAAAGTTTCACACACACGATTTCATATAATCCCATAATAACCTGTTTTCCCCTTCCCCCGTATTGCCCCTCTCCCCACTGATAACCACTAGTTTGTCCTCTATTGGTGAGTCTGCTTCTTTTTTTTTATCCACTAGTTTACTGCATTTTTTAGATTCCATATATAAGTAATATCCTACAGTATTTGCCTTTCTCTGTCTGACTTATTTCACTTAGCACAATGCCCTCCAAGTCTATCCATGTTGCTACAAATGGCAAAATTTCATTATTTTTTATGGCTGAGTAGTATTCCATTATATATATATATATATATATATATACCATAGTATTTTTTATCCATTCATCTGTTGATGAAGTCTTAGGTTGCTTCCATATCTTGGCAATTATAAATAATTCTGCTATGAACATTGGGGTGCATGTATCTCTTCTGTCTTTTCAAATTAGTGTTTTTGTTTGTTTGGATGTTTTTGCATATAGACCCAGGAGTGGAATTGCTGGGTCATATGGTAGTTCTATTTTTAGTCTTTTGCAAAACCTCCGTATGTTTTCCATAGTGGCTGCACCAGTTTACGTTCCCACCAACAGTGTAGAAGGGTTCCCTTCTCTCCACATCCTTGCCAGTATTTGTGTTCTTTTTGATGATAGCTATTCTGACAGGTGTGTGGTGATATCTCATTGTGGTTTTGACTTGCATATCCCTGATGATTAGCAATGTTGGGCATCTTTTCATGTGCCTGTTGCCCATCTGTATATCTTCTTTGGAAACGTGTCTGTTCAGGTCTTCTGCCCATTTTTTAATCAGTTGGTTTTCTTTTGTTATTGAGTTGTGTGAGCTGTTTATATATTTTGGATATTAACCCCTTATTGGTCATATTATTTGCAAATATTTTCTTCCATTTAGTAAATTTTCTTTTCATTTTGTCAGTGGTTTCCTCTGCTGTGCAAAAGCTTTTAATTTAATTAGGTCTCATCTGTTTATTTTTGCTTTTATTTCTTTTGCCTGAGGAGACAGATCCAAGAAAATATTCTGATTTATGTCAAAGAGTGTTTGGCCTGTGTTCTCTTCTGGAAGTTTTATGGTTTCCAGTCTTACGTTTAGGTCGTTAATCCATAAAATGGTACTTTTATTTTCCTCCTCTCAGGATTAAATTTATGCAAAGCTACGGAGTGATTTTTTGGGTTCGTTTAAATATAAGACTCTTCTTGAATCTCGTTCTTGGCATGCTTTTTTTTTTTTTTTTTTTTTTTTTGTGGAGGACTAAGCTTTGTTGGCCATGTTGTCCCTTAATTAATTATTAAGGTAATGAGGTCTTCTTATTCTGGGTAATTTATTGAATACAATGAAACAGTTACTCACTCACTGACAGTTTTTCAAAGGATGTGGGCCAAGATGCCAAGCCATTTCTTTTGGTGCGCCAGCCCTTACAGCGATGTGTTCCAGGGGTTTGCTAATTACCAGCTGGCAACTGATTTATAACACAAGGCAGGAACAGTAAGCCTCCTGAATGGTGGCCACTGACTCACAAGCAAGGCAGAGTGTGTACTGGCTTCAAGCCTTGTCTTTTAGTGTGCAGATCTTGCTGATTGGAGAAAGACTTGCCAAAGAGCATGTGTGCTACCTTTGGCATGCTCGCCAGAGGTTATCAGCGTTGTTCTTGACCATCACTTTGGTTTAGCAGCTGAGAACTGCTAAGTAAAATGTGTTATTCCAGTTGAATATGTCTGTCTTCCTATTTGTCAGTTCCTTTGTCCATCCATCCATATATCTATTGGTCCATCCATCCATCCATCTAATACTGGATTTCAGCCATCAGTGAACGGGCTGGAATTAACCTCTGAATGCACTGTTTAGAATTGAGGTTGGGAAACATTTTCTGTAAAGGGACAGATAGTAAATATTTTAGGTTTATAGGCTATGCTGTCTCTTACAACTACTCAGCTCTGCTGTTGAAGGGCAAAGATAGCCCCAGATAATGTGTAAATGAATGGATGAGGTTGAATGCCAGTAAAACATTGTTTACAAAAGTTGACTTGCCCGCTCCTGGTTTAGATAGTTGGAAGTATCTGACCCAACATAGTTTATGTGCTACACAAAAAAACTTAAGAAAAATGCTTTTAATGTTTATATGTTTTCTTGAGGTTAGACTGTACATTTTTGTTTTTGTTGTTGTTTCCACTGGACCACCAGGGAAGCCCCTTATATGTTTTCTAACAGCTGTGTGTCAGGTTTTTGGCTTAATTGTCATCTGTGTTTAGGTTTACCCACAAAAGTAGTTTTATAGGTTTTACCGTTTTGTTACTTAATTTTATTTTATTTAAACATATACATGACTTAAAGCTTATTCATCTCTCTCTGGCACTGGTTATAGAAAGGTCATTGGATTGGAAATACACAAAAATACAAGGAATAAAATTTTCTACCATATCACTGATAACAGCAGCATTAAACGTGATAGTTTTTACTTACAAATATGATTTAAAAAACTATACTTTTGATATGAAAACATGACCAAGATATATTGCTAAGTGGAAAAAGGAGATTATAGAAGGGTTCTAAATAATGTGTGCGGCGTGATTATATTTGTGGAAAGAAAACAAGATTTACATATGTCTACGTTTGAACTGCACAGGTCCATTATACCCAGATTTTTTCCGATAGTAAATACTATGGTACTATAAGAACCCCTTTTATTAACGTCTTATGTTAGTATGGTACACTTGTTACAGTTAATGAACCAGTGTTGTTACATTATTATTGTCTAATGCCCAAGATTATTAAGATTTTCTTAGTTTTTCCCTGAAGTCCTTTTTCTGTTCCAAGATAGCTGATTTGATGGTAGTATTTCATCTGTGTAGTAATGTCATATAATAAATGCTATTTCTTTTAAAAATAACTTATGGAATTTGGGGGAAGAATAAACACAATAAAGCTTTGCCACAATGAGGTTCTTATATTCTTTTATGCACAGATGTCACGTGTGAAAAAATAATTAACCTTGCATTTTTTTCCTTGTTTTGTATTCAGTGGAACAGGTTCCCATAGAACCATACAACATCCCGCTGTCCCAGGCCGAAGTCATCCAAGAAGGGAGTGATGTCACTCTAGTTGCCTGGGGCACTCAGGTCAGTAACCGTTATAGCAACCGGTAATGTCCATCTTGTGTTTGGAAGCCCTCATTTTTTTTTTTTTTTTTTTAACATCTTTATTGGGGTATAATTGCTTTACAATGGTGTGTTAGTTTCTGCTTTATAACAAAGTGAATCAGTCATACATAAACATATGTTCCCATATGTCTTCCCTGTTGCGTCTCCCTCCCTCCCACCCTCCCCATCCCACCCCTCCAGGCTGTCACAAAGCACCGAGCCAATATCCCTGTGCCATGCGACTACTTCCCACTAGCTATCTACCTTACTGCGTTTGTTAGTGTGTATATGCCCATGACTCTCTCTCGCCCTGTCACAGCTCACCCTTCCCCCTCCCCATAACCTCAAGTCCGTTCTCTAAGAGGTCTGCGTCTTTATTCCTGCTTTACCCCTAGGTTCTTCATGACATTTTTTCTTAAATTCCATATATATGTGTTAGCATACGGTATTTGTCTTTTTCTTTCTGACTTACTTCACTCTGTATGACAGACTCTAGGTCTATCCACCTCATTACAAATAGCTCAATTTCGTTTCTTTTTATGGCTGAGTAATATTCCATTGTATATATGTGCCACATCTTCTTTATCCATTCATCCGATGATGGGCACTTAGGTTGTTTCCATCTCCGGGCTATTGTAAATAGAGCTGCAATGAACATTTTGGTACATGACTCTTTTTGAATTTTGGTTTCCTCAGGGTATATGCCCAGTAGTGGGATTGCTGGGTCATATGGTAGTTCTATTTGTAGTTTTTTAAGGAACCTCCATACTGTTCTCCATAGTGGCTGAACCAATTCACATTCCCACCAGCAGTGCAAGAGGGTTCCCTTTTCTCCACACCCTCTCCAGCATTTATTGTTTCTAGATTTTTTGATGATGGCCATTCTGACTGGTGTGAGATGATATCTCATTGTAGTTTTGATTTGCATTTCTCTAA
>NW_020839076.1:0-7429 GCF_003676395.1 Aethalodelphis obliquidens
ACTGTTGGGGAAGGGAGTTTAATGCAACATAAACTAAGAAATATTATCTTATTTCCTTCTAGCCTTTCAAATGTTTCAACTGAATTTAGTAGTCTAAAACTTGGCACTGAAGAGCTAGTAAATAAAGGTATGCATTAAATTCAGCAAATAAGTGGAACCCTTTTTCCACTTGATGACAAGGTAGATAATCTTCATGCTTCCCAAATTCTCCCTTAGGATTGATATTACTGGAGATGTATGTATGTTGGTGTTATGGCCCCACTGGGTCATTACTTTTCTAGTTCCATTACTTCATTTGTTAGATCTGCTGTCAAAGGGTCAGTTTACTGGTTGAATTTTGTCTCAATGCGATGCCAGCTTTAGTGTGTCAGAGCTGTTACAATCCCTGAGATTGGTTTTAACCCCAGCTCTGACTTTGTCTGTCTCTGTGCCAGTTTTTTCTATCTGCAAAATGGGGACAACTACAGTAGAAGGTTAATGCATGCAAAGGTGTTAATACAATATCCTTATAAGAGTGAGTGACATGCTCAATAAAAGTAAAAAGAGAACAATCATGTTCGTGGGGGTTTTCTCAGTCATTCTGTATTTCTGTCTGCAACTTCTTTTTCTAATGACTGGAGCAAAGCCAGGTTTTCAATACAATATCCTCTTTATCATATTACTATTATAAATAGAGAGCTTATCCTTTTTGGTTCAAATCCTTCAGTGTTTCTTAGAAATATTTATGACAATGATAAAACTCACAACATTTCACTGGGCAAGCTACCTCTGATATATTGTGTTTTCTAGACTTAAACCTACTGCAAGTTTGAATCCTCTTTGGTATGAGCTGTGCTTTTCTTTCTCAAAGGGCAAGAATACATCACTGTATTATTTCTAAGAATGTCTTTTATATTAAATCTGACACCAGCCTTTCCTTTACTCATACTGAATGATGTCACTTCAGAAAGCATTTGAAGACTTGCATAAGAAACATTTCAGGGAGGAAGATACATAGCAAAATTGTGGAAGTAAGAATGGATTTAGGTATTTTCTGCTTTTTACAATACTGGAATATCTTGTAATAGATTAATTCAACTGCTGAAAAAAAATAGGTAAGTTCGTTAAATTAAAAGAATATTATTTGTGGGCATCAGAGAGATACAAAGCTAGAGTAGATTTGATGGACTAAGTCCTAAAAGAAGGAAATGCATCATTGTGAGTCTGATACTCTGCACCACTTTTTCACTTAGGTAACTGCCAATTCATAAGCCAAATTATCAAAACAGTAATATAGATCTATCTCACCACCACAGCCAATTAAATGTCGGCCAAAGAAGCTAGAGAAAAAAGAACACATAAGGCATGAGTACACTTATATAAATTTAAAGGATTTTTTGTTGGTAGGAGTAATTATTTTAAAGAGAATGAGGTTTAGTTCACAGGAGGGTTCATATGAGAAGACCCTGGTATGCTAGTTATGACCAATTTCTCCATCTACTGATAGCTAGATGGGTGTCCTTCCTTGTGAAAATATACAATCTGTGAACTCTGTATGTCTGACTTTAGTAAATATGCCACTAATAGTTAAAATTTTCCATTTGTCAATGTTAGGAAACAAAATCTTGTGTCCTAACTAGTGCTTGGTTCAATGCAATGACAATATGCACATTCAGTCACAGTAATTAATAGAAAAAGAGACTTACTTTTTCTTAAAAGGAAATAAACTTTATCTTTTGATGGGAAAATTAGGAAATTAGCTTCATTAATTCTTCCTCTCCTTCACCTGTCTGCCTGCCTGCCTTCCTTCTTTTTTCTTTTACTCTTTCAACAAATATTTCTCATCTATACTCTGCCAGATGCTGTACATAATATCTGGGCATTCTGTCATCATTGAACTATTTTTGGTGAGATGAGAATCTCAATTTACAAAATAAGATCATGGAAAAGAAATCTATCAGATAGAAAATTCAGACAAAACATTTGTAGGAGAAGTGAGAGACTCTAGTGCTATATAAGTCAAGGGAAGAAAGGATTGAAAGAGGGAGCAATTATTTGAAGGAAGGGATGTAGATATTTTAATTGGAGAGATGGGGAAAAATGGAGAGGAGGGTGGAACTACTAAATGGCAGGTTAGGCAGTCAGCAGTCAGAACCCTAAATGGAAACAATGCTTTCAGCAAGTCAGATTTGGGCTAAAGATGTATATGTGGTTCTGTGGTTTAGAGTATGTGATTGCTTGTCTTTAGATCAAAGAGAATGGAACAGGTACAGGCATACCTCGGAGGTATTGTGGTTTGGTTCCAGACCACTGCAATAAAGAAAATATCACAATAAAGTGAGTCCCAAATTTTAAAAAATTTCCCAGTTCATATAAAAGTTATTTTTACACTATAATCTGTTAAGTTGCAGTAGCATTATGTCTAAAAAGACAATGTACATACCTTAATTGAAACATACTTTATTGCTAAGAAATGCTAAACATAATCTGAGCCTTCAACAAGTTGTAATCTTTTTGCTAGTGGAGGGTCTTGCCTTGATGTTGATGGCTACCAACTGACCAGGGTGGTGGTTGTTGAAGGTTGGGATGGCTGTGGCGTTCCTTAAAATAAGACAACAATGAAGTTTCCCATATCAACTGACTCTTCCTTTCATGAACAATTTCTCGATAGCATGCAATGCTGTTTGACAGCATTTTACCGACAGTAGACTTCTTTCAAAATTGGAGGCAATCCTCTCAAACCCTGCCACTGCTTTATCAACTAAATTTATCTAATATTCTAAATCCTTTGTTGTCATTTGAACAATCTTCAGAGCATCTTCACCAGGAGGAGATTCCACCTCAAGAAAACACTATCATTGCTCATCCATAAGAAGCAACTCCTTATCTGTTAAAGATTTATCCTGAGATTACAGCAATTCAGTCACACCTTCAGGCTCCACTTCTAATTCCAGTTCTCCTGCTACTTTCAAAGTCACCCACTAAGGTTGGGATCAACTTCTTTCAAACCCATGTTGATATTTTGACCTTTTCTCATAAATCACAAATGTTCTTAATGGCATCTAGAATGTGGTGAATTTTTTGCAGAAGGTTTTCAATTTATTTTGCCCAGGTCCATAAAAAGAATCACTATCTATGTCAGCTATAGTTTTATGAAGTGTATTTCTTAAATAGGACTTGAAAGTCAAAACTTCTCTTTAATCCATTGGCTACAGAATAGATGTTGTGTTAGCAGGCATGAAAACAACATGAATCTCATTGTATATCTCCATCAGAGCTCTTTGGTGACCAGATGCATTGTCAATGAACAGTAGTATTTTGAAAAGAATCTTTTTCTGAGCAATAGGTTTCAAAGGTGGGCTTAAAATATTCAGCAAACCATGCTATAAACAGATGTGCTGTCATCCAAGCTTGGGTATTCTATTTATAGAGCACAGGCAGAGTAGATTGAGCATAATTCTTAAGGACCATAGGATTTTCAGAATGGTAAATTATTGGCTTCAACTTCAAGTCACCAGCTGCCTTAGACCCTAACTATATAGTCAGCTTGTCCTTTGAAACCAGGCATTGACTTCTCCTCTTTAGCTATGAAAGTCCTAGATGGCACCTTCTTCCAGTATAAGGTTGTTTCGTCTACGTGGAAAATCTGTTGTTTAGGGTAGCCACCTTCATTAAGGACCTCAGCTAGATCTTCTTGATAACTTGCTGCAGCTTCTAAATCAGCACTTGCTGCTTCATCTTGCATGCACTTAACATTAATGGAGACAACTTATTTCCTTAAACCTCATGAACCAGTCTCTGCTAGCTTCAAACTTTCCTTCTGCAGCTTCCTCACCTCTCTCAACCTTCATGGAATCGAAGAGATTTAGGGCCTTCCTCTGGATTAGTCTTTAGCTTAAGGGAATGTTGTGACTGGTTTGATTTTTTGATGCAGACCACTAAAACATTTTCCATATCAGCAATAAGGCTGCTTTGCTTTCTATCATTCTTGTGTTCACTGGAGTAGTATTTGTAGTTTCTTCCAAGATCTTTCCCTTTGCATTCACAAGTTGGTTAACTGGCAGCACAAGAGGCCTTGTTTTCAATCTGCTTTTAACGTGCCTTCCTCACCCAGCTGCATCATTTCTAGAGTTTGATTTAAAGTAAGAGACATGTAACTCTTCCTTTCACTTGAAAACCTAGAGGCCATTGAAGGGTTATTTACTGACCTAATTTCAGTATTGTTGTGTCTCAAGGAATAGGGAGGCCCAAGGAGAGGGAGAGATGGAGAATGGCCCATCGGTAGAGCAGTCAGAACACACACATTTATTGATTAAATTTGCTGTCATATAGGTGTGGTTTGTGGCACCTCAAAACAATTACAATAGTAACGTCAAAGATCACTATTCGCAGATCACCATAACAAATAATAAAACATTTTGAAATATTGCAAGAATTACCAAAATGTGATGCAGAGGCTCAAAGTGAGCAAATACTGTTGAAAAATGGTGCCAATAGACTTGCTTGATGGAGGCTTGCCACAAACCTTTGATTTGTAAGAAATGCAATATCTGTAAAGGGCAATAAACCAAAGCACAAGAAAACAAGGTATGCCTGTATACATGCTAATAGAAATGGTAGAGAAGGAAAAGGTAGCAATACCAAAGAAAAGAAAGAAAAAATAATGGCATAACTTTGTTGAGATGTCAGGTACAATGGGATCCAGAGCCAGGGAGTGGAAGTGGAGGGGAAGACAGGAAAGTGTTTGATAAGAAGACAGACGTCCCCTCCTGTTCAATCAGTAGTAAAGAAAAAACAAGAGCATGTGCTATGGGGATTGAGGGTAGGAAATTGAGGTAGTTTTGTCTTTTGGGCCTTTTAAGTTTTTGTGATATATGTGAAACATTAGTAAGAGAAAAGTATCTACATGTTCATAGAAATGTACATCTTTAAAGGATGAAATCTACTTTAGGTATATTAAATCACAATAATCCTGCCTTTAAAATGAATTACATTGACCTACCTCCCGTTTTTTTTTTGCTTCATCATGTAACGATACAATGATAATAAAAGTTATTTAGTCTCGGGAAAAGAAGAATGCAAAAATTATAAAATTATTTGTACAAATTAAGCAAAAATTATAATTTAGATGGTGAACAACTTGTTACTGTTTTTGATGATAATCAATGTATTTATATCACATTTCATGATTTCTAGTTCCTTAGAAATTGGGTAGACTGGCACATTTTTCTCTATTAAAATGATAAATGAACTTAAGTGATAGTAATGGATATGTATATCAAATAATAAAAGCAATAAATAAGCTAAGAGTAGTAGCTTCAGTACATACTTATTAAATGTAAGATATATTGTATTTTTATTACTAGTGATGTGGCTGTTTAAGAGAAGTAATTGTCATGTACGATTCTTTTTACAGTTAGTTATAAATTATTTCCTTATCATGCTTTAAAGATGTCTAAAATATTATGGTTTCAGAAGTAGGAAAGATCAAATGATATTTTTTTTACAATCAATTCATGTATTTCTAAATTATCTTTATGAATCATAGCTAACCAAAAACTTCAAAATTCTGGGCCCAATAAAATAAATTTTGAATAAATTCAAAATTCTGGGCCCAATAAATATTACTGACAAAATAATCATCTTAATTTAGTAATAAAGGTACTATTTTATTTTATTTTATTTTATTTGCGGTACGCGGGCCTCTCACTGCTGTGGCCTCTCCCGTTCTGGAGCACGCGCTGGCTCAGCGGCCATGGCTCATGGGCCCAGCTGCTCCGTGGCATGTGGGATCTTCCTGGACCTGGGCACGAACCCGTGTCCACTGCATCGGCAGGTGGACTCTCAACCACTGCGCCACCAGGGAAGCCCTAAAGGTACATTTTTAGCACTATATAGCACACTAACTAATACATACCTTTTTAAGAATATCAATCACAAATTTGCAGTATTTTTCCTGTTTCTGAAGAAGCTGCTTGTAACACTTTTTTTCCAGAGAAAGCCTTAGGCTGTGCTAAAGGATGAGGGCATGTTTCATATAGTGATAAATAACAACAAAAAAATGAAACATCAAAAGTAGTGTGAACTACAACAGACATGGAAATTTATTGAGATACTATTTCTAAGATTTTAAAAATCTTTAAAATTTATTCATTTTAAAAATTATTTTTAAGCAGTATCCCATATATAACAAACTCTTTTGTTAAGCCTTTGTAATGTAGGAGTTTGAGAGGCTAATGTTCCTTTTCTAGAAGGATTATATCTATAGTGTCAGGAAGCAGCATAATCTACTTTTGATACCATTCAAGTACCACAGGGGTATAAGCTTACATTGTAAAATTTTTACTGGAACATTTGACCACTTGATTGTTGTAAAAAGTTCAAACAAAAATGAATGTTTTTAGACATTCTATTACATTAAATATTACTTTCCTCTATGTCTGATATATTTTGCTGTATTTCCTACCAAGTATATATGAAGAACTCTGAATTTATTTTCTACCATAATTATTTATCCTATATTGTGTGTTTATTTGTTTCTGTGGTATGTTAGAGAAATAAGTCTTGACTACCTTCTGGCTTTCTAATTCTTTTTCTGGATTGTGCATTCTGTTATTCACACTACATATAGATATTTTTTTCATTTTTGTCTTTATTAGGACTTCCCTGGCAGTCCAGTGATTAAGACTTTGCCTTCCAATGCAGAGGGTGTGGGCTCAATCCCCTGTCAGGGAGCTAAGATACCACATGCCTCGTGGCCAAAAACAAACAAACAAACAAACCATAAAACAGAAGCAATGTTGTAACAAATTCAATAAAAGACTTTAAAAATGGTCCACATCAAAAAAAAAATTGTCTTTACCATCTGAAACCTCTACTTGCCCCTTTCCAAAATAAATGCTTATTCATCTATTTTTGCTTTTCTGTTTATAATATAGATAATAATACTGTATATACTTTTCAAAAATTATTTTCTCTAAAAGATATTTTGAGTATTGCTCATGTCTTTAAGTATGATACTTTGTTTCTTTGATAGTTATGCTACCTCAGATATATGTTTTTCTTATTGTAATCCAGACCTTTGCTTGATCAGCACAGATATCTAGAGGGATATCACTCTAGTTAGTTTCCTTAGTTAAAGGAGGGATGTTTTCCTGAGTATGGAGACAATTCTGATAAGAAATAAAAGGTCTTTTCTCCATGATTCTACATGAGAGTTGAGAGGACTCACATTTGAACAGGTTCTTCCATTGAATTCTCTCTCCATTTTGTTTAAAGAGGGGGAACTACTTTTTAATCCTACTCTCACATTCATTATATCAGAGTGGTTTCATTGTTCTTTAGTCAATTGTTTGGGAATGAAAATCCAAGGCTCATTCCATCGCCCAGCTCTCAACTCTCCCACATATATTTTGCTAATAATGAGGAATTATACTAAGAGTATTTTTTT
>NW_020839077.1:0-7428 GCF_003676395.1 Aethalodelphis obliquidens
GCCACCGCGAGCTCGCTTCAAAACCGAAACTTCTTCAGATGGCAGTTATCACCAAGGGAACTGCCGAAACCGAGTGAAGGGGAGACAGAGTTTGCCTCTCCTTCCAGATGAGCCACCAGGGCGTCCCCTAGGGCTCATGGACGCCGGCTATTAGCACGTCTGCCTAGCCAGAGGTCCGATACAGATTCCATAATAAGCCGATTCTTACGGCTTTCCTCCGATAATGGCCCACAAAGAACAAGGGACAAACAGACAATCAAGCTCGAGCTTACCTGGTACCTCCAACTCCCGATGTTATTGTGGTCCGGGGCGAGTGGAATCCCGGACGAGCCCCCAAATGTTAGACCTTCGCGGTCTCCTAGGAGTTTCGACTCGCCCAGGAAACAACAAGAGTCGGAAGCCGATGCAAAACGCAAGAGGTTTATTGAAGGCCGGTGCACCGGGGTTCCTTGGTCCTCACGCAGGAGGTCGAAGAAGGAACCCTTTTGGGCGCGAATATGTCAGTTTTATAGGTTCCCACTTCCCCGTATGTAAATTATAGATTTGGTTGTGTTCTCCTGCTGATTGGTCCCGGCTTAGGCTCGGACCAGAGAGGGAACTTGTCCCTAGCTGCCTGATTGGTCTTTGACAGACACCTTTTTTACATTTTGTTATCTCCCTCCTTCTCCCCAGCTGCCTGATTGGTCTTTGACAGACAACTTTTTTACATTTTGTTATCTCCCTCCTTCTCGGAAGGGGGCCGGACATCCTGGAAATTTACCCATTGTCTAAGAAGCCCCTACTGTCTGGAGAGTTCTTAATCATTAGCTGGAACAATGTCCCTCGAGCCCCACATTCCCCCCTTTTTCTTGTGACTATTGATTCCAATCATGGAATCTCAACCTTCTGTTCGTAAACTTTGGTACTGTTGTCTTAACATTAGAACTTGTACAGTACTGATACGCTCTCTAATAAATGTTATCAAGCGATTTAGAATACATGGTCCAAAAGTTAAAATCAACAATAAAACAATAAGAGGTACTAACACACAAAAGTCAGCTGAGGTATTAAGAACCTCTAAAGAGACACAAGGGGTGAGCCCCGTGTTACATGCCCACCATCCATCTTGAGGAGGTACAAGATATCCTGAGCCTGAAGGGAGGCTAAAATCATGACAAAGGTGTCTATGGGACTGGGGAGGTGTTCCTATACAAGTACCATTTCCAGAAACCGAGGACAGGGTTAATTTACTGGTCCCTTCTTGCTTCCATCGACATTGGTCTGAGGAGGTAGAATTAGTATAGTTGGAGCTATATCCTATAGCATCATAATAAGGGGGAGGGGCAGCATAGCAAAGCCAACATGATTTTGTAGCCTCTGGGTTTGTAGCATTGAGAACCGTAAAGGCTGCCTGCACCAAAGAAAGCATCCTATCCCGAGGAGTCCCAGGCTTAACTGTGGGTTCTTTGGATCCAGAGGTTTCATTAGTCTCATTCTTTGTTGATGTAGTTGAAGGGGCCGGGGGAAGCAAAGGGGGGCCAAGTACGGGATTTGGGCCTATTGATATAGGAGCAGGAGTCTCAGTCTTTAGCTTAAAGGTCATTAATATTCCTAAATCATATTCCCTCATGTAAAATCTAATGCCCCAAGAATGACCATTTATCCATTTTTCATCTCTTTTTCCGGGATTACTAAAGGAAATTTTAAGGGGATGACACCATCCTGAACATTTACTCCGGTGTCCGGTATCCTCATTATGAGAATAATTATCCGTTACAGTAATAAAATCCCAAGTTAAGGTGGGTTTCCAATTAGTATCCCCGGTAGTTTTACATCCCCAGCTTTTGAATTCAGAGATCAAGGGCGGTGGAACCCGGGGCATACGTAGAAAGTGAGGATGTAGAAAGTGAGGATACCAAGCATCACTCTTTTGCCTGCATTTTTGCAACCCGGCCCAAACCAATCAGTTTCCGAAACTTTGGAAGGGGCAGTGTTCATATCATGAGAATCTTCTGTATCCCAATAAGGTGCTCCTATAGCCAATTTACAAACATCAGGAAAAAGATCTGGCCACCAGGTCCAGGGGGGGTGCAGTATGACTAATGGACCAGGTTACATCTCCAGTCTGAGAAATTACCTGCCAAGTTAAACGTTGGGGGAGGTGAGGGCTAAAATCACTTACAGTCAATAAAGGCAGTAAAACCAAAATTATAAGTCCTAGGTTCGTAGAAGCTTGAGTTTGAGCGGGTTGTCGGTTCTTTGGGCTCGCCATCCTGATGATGCCGTCGCTGGTGCAGCCTTCACATGTGAAGCATGGATCCAGGCAGCGATGCCGTCCACTTTTATGGCCGTTGGGGTGGTGAGGAGGACGGTGTATGGTCCTTTCCATCGAGGTTCCAACGTCTGGGTTCGATGCCGACGGACGTATACGGAGTCTCCGACTTGGAAAGGATGAGTTTCTCCCGGTGTTCCCGGTTGGTAGGCCTTGGCGAGTTGGGACCATATTTCCTTTTGGACCAGTTGGAGTCCCAATAGCCTAGCATACAAGTCAGTGTTATTTTGACAGTCTGGTTTTATTTCTTCTCCTAAGGTGAGAAGGGGAGGTGGGGCCCCGTATAGCACCTCAAAAGGAGTAAGATGGTACCGGGAAGGTGTATTCCTAACCCGGAACAGGGCTAAAGGAAGGAGCACCGTCCAATCTGTACCGCCAGTCTCCAAGGACAATTTGGTTAGGGTCTCTTTTAGCGTTCTATTCATTCTTTCTACCTGACCTGAACTCTGGGGTCTATATGCACAATGTAATTTCCAATCAGTCCCCAAATATCTGGCCACATCCTGACTTACCTGGGCGACGAAGGCTGGGCCATTATCAGACCCTATTACCTTTGGTGCTCCAAATCGAGGAAAAATTTCTTCTAAAATCTTCTTGGCTACTACAGCAGCTGTTTCTTTCTTTGTTGGGAAAGCCTCTATCCATCCTGAAAAAGTGTCTACAAAAACTAAAAGGTATTTATTACCGTACCTTCCAGGACGCACTTCGGTAAAGTCCACCTCCCAGTAAGTTCCTGGGCGGTCCCCCCTGAGTCTCTTTCCAGTTTCAAGTTTCCCTTTGTGAGCATTTACCTGTTGACATGGGACGCATTCCTGCACAATTTGTTCAGCTAATTTTGTCATTCCAGGGGTTTCATACCCGGCTTTTTGTAACAAGGCTACCATCTTTTTAGTCCCCAAATGTGTCCATCTGTGCATGTGTTGTAACATGGATTCTGCTTGCTGAGGGGACAAAGTTCCTTTTGTTGTGGCCGGGATGATTTCTTCATCGCGGCCTGGTTTTTCAGGAACTTTATCTGACAGTCCTAGAATGACTTCTCCCGATGCTATTTCTCGGGCCACTTGGTCAGCCATATTATTTCCCCTAATTATTGGGGTATTTCCTTTTTGATGTCCAGGGCAGTGGATGATACTGACTTTAGTAGGAAGCATGAGTGCAGTCAACAAAGCCATGATTTCGTCTTTGTTTTTAATTTCTTTGCCACCTGAAGTTAGTAGCCCTCTCTGTTGGTAAATGGCACCGTGGATATGAGCGGTAGCAAACACATATCTACTGTCTGTGTAGATGTTTACTTTTTTATTCTCTGCCATCTCTAATGCCCTCGTCAGGGCAATTAATTCAGCTCGTTGGGCTGAGGTCCCTTGTGGTAGCGCCGCTGCCCATATGACTTGTTTCCCGTCTACCACGGCTGCCCCAGTTCGACGCTTACCTTCCTCCAGGAAACTGCTCCCATCCGTGAACCAGGTGAAATCAGCATCAGGGAGGGGCAGGTCCATCAGATCTGGCCTACTGCCGTGTGCTGCGGCCAGTACTTCCTGACAATCATGTATGATGGTGGAGCCTTCCAAGTCAGGATCAGGTAGCAAGGTGGCTGGATTGAGTCCTGTGGCTGGAGCAAACTTGATGCGATCTGAGTTTAGCAACAGGGTTTGGTAATGGGTCATCCTGGCATTAGTTAGCCACCTATCCGGTGGTTGACGGACTACATTTTCCAGGGCATGAGGAGCTGTTATCGTCAGATTTTGTCCTAAAGTTAGTTTGTCAGCATCTTTGACTAGAACGGCCACTGCAGCGATTATCTTTAAACAGGTGGGCCATCCTGATGCCACAGGGTCCAATTTTTTTGACAAATAAGCAACTGGACGATTCCAGGGACCCAATTTCTGAGTCAATACTCCTTTTGCAATGCCCTTATTTTCGGCCACATATAAATGAAAAGGTTTGGTTACATCTGGCAGTCCTAGGGCTGGAGCTGAAAGTAAAGCTCGTTTGATTTGGTCAAAAGCCCGTTGTTCCTTATCGCCCCAAACGAAAGGAGTGCTGTTTTTGGTTAGGGGGTACAATGGGGCTGCCAGCTCAGCAAACCCTGGAATCCATAGTCTACAGAATCCGGCCGTCCCCAAAAATTCTCTAACCTGCCTGGCGTTTTTGGGAGCCGGAATTTGGGCCACCGTATCCTTTCTGCTCTCCGTGAGCCATCTTTGCCCCCCTTTTAATAGATACCCCAGGTAACTGACCTGTTGTTGGCATATTTGTGCTTTCTTGGCTGAGGCTCTATATCCCAGGGTTCCAAGTTCCGTTAACAGTTTTTCAGTACCCTTGATACAATCTTCTTGGGTCTCAGCAGCTAATAAAATATCATCAACGTATTGGAGTAATGTTACCTGGGGATTTGATTCTCTATATAATGCCAAATCCTGATGGAGGGCTTCATCAAAGATGGTCGGGGAGTTCTTAAATCCCTGAGGTAGCCGTGTCCATGTCAGCTGACCAGACATTCCCGATGTTGGATCTTTCCATTCGAAGGCAAAGTAGGGTTGGCTCAGGGGAGAGAGTCTTAAACAAAAAAAAGGCATCTTTAAGGTCCAAAACAGTATACCACGTATGTTGAGGTGGAAGAGTGCTCAGGAGGTTGTAAGGGTTTGGAACTGGGGGGTGGAGGTCTGCCACCCGTTTGTTTACCTCTCGTAGATCCTGCACCGGCCGATAATCATTTGTTCCTGGTTTCTTTACCGGCAGGAGAGGGGTGTTCCATGCTGATTGACATCTTATTAAGATGCCCAAGTCTAGTAGCCTCTGTATATGGGGACGGATACCGTCTTTGGCTTCTCTACTCATGGGGTATTGACGGACCGTTATTGGGGTGGCAGTTGCCTTGAGTTCCACTAGCACCGGGGGCCGATTTTTTTGGCCATCCCCATACCGGCAGTTTCTGCCCAGGCTTGAGGGAACCGAGTTACCCAATCTGTAACATTAACTCGTGAGGATGAAGGCTGCTCGTATAATTTATATTCATCTTCTAATTTCATAGTCAATATTTGAAGTAACCTTCCTTTATTATCAGTTATGGTGGGACCTTCTGGCTGAAAGTGGATTTGAGCCCCTACTTTGGAGAGTAAATCTCTTCCCAGCAAAGGATAGGGGCATTCCGGAATAATCAAAAATGAATGGGTTACTCGTCCAATCCCAAGATCTACTGTCCTTCGTGTGGTCCATGAATATTGTTTATTCCCAGTGGCTCCTTGTACCCATGACCTTTTAGCTGAGATAGGACCTTTTGAGTGGAGAAGGACGGAGTGCTGGGCTCCGGTATCCACCAAAAATTGAACAGGTTCCCCCTCCACTTTAAGAGTTACCCGGGGCTCGGGGAGAGGGTTCAAGCCCTGACTTTCCTAGTCTTCTTCTTCCAATGTTAAGATCTTGTTTCTGGTTGGCCTTCCTCCATTCTTTTTCTTAGGGCATTCTCTCGCCCAATGTCCTTTTTCTTTACAGTAGGCACATTGGTCCTTGTCTAATGGCCGCCTTCTGTCTGCCGTTCGCCCTTCCTGCCCATTTCTATCCCCTATATTTCTTCCTCCAACCACAGTGGCCAGTATCTTACTTAAATTCCTCTCTTGTCTCTTATCTCGTCTTCTTTCACGGGCTGCCTGCTCTTTCTGCTTGCTTTCTTCCTTCTCTTCCTCTGTTTCTCTTTGGTATATACTTTATCTGCCTCTTTTACTAACTCCTGAAGCGAAAATCCCTGCAAGCCATCTAGTCTCTGTAATTTTTTCTTAATATCAGGGGCCGCTTGATCTATGAAAGCCATTGCTATAGTAGCCCTATGTTCCTCCGAAGTTGGATCATAAGGGGTAAAGCGTCTAAAGGCTTCCATTAAACGTTCCAGGAACACACTTGGAGATTCCTGGGGCCCCTGAGTGACTTCCCTTACCTTAGCCAAATTAGTGGGCCGTCTGGCCGCTCCATGGAGACCCGCCACCAGAGCCTGGCGATACGTTTTCAGGCGCTCCCTACCTTCCGGGGCATTGAAATCCCAGTTTGGCCTGACGAGTGGGAAACCAGCATCAATCTCGTTAGGCAGCTGGGTAGGTTGCCCATTGGCGCCTAATACATTTTTTCTGGCTTCTAAAAGAACCCGTTGCCTCTCCTCAGTCGTTAGGAGAGTCTGGAGCAGCTGCTGACAATCATCCCATGTGGGCTGGTGGGAGAAAACAAGAGATTCTATTAAAGCGGTAAGGGCCTGTGGATTTTCGGAAAAAGTTGGGTTATGCATTTTCCAATTATAAAGATCTGCAGAGGAAAAGGGCCAATATTGGAGAGGTCTATTCCCTTGGCCGTCGGGGGGGCCATACTCTCTAAGAGGTAGGGCAGTGGAGTCCGGGGAGATAGCCCTCCGGCTCCTAGTGCCCGCTGAGGGACCCCTTTCTTCTTCCATCATGGATGGTTCCCTTGGTGCCGAGGGCAGTGGAGCTGGGGGTCCTCTAGGTGGTAGGGGATTTGGGGCCGGAGGATAAGGGGGTGGGGAATCCAAAAGAAGCAAATCGGACTGCGGGTCAGGATAAATCGCCTTCGGTGGATCCGGGGCGTCGGGTAGCTTCTCCGTGTTGGGGTTTTTCTTTAAGGCTAATATCTCCGACGCTGCTGATGTGTGCGCGGACGTACCTGTTGAGGAAACAAAGGGCCGGACCCACGGAGGTGGGGAGAGAATTAAATCTTCCCAGACCAAGACATATGGTACTTGGTCTGGGTGTCCGTGGGGATCTATATTAAATATCTTAGACTTCAGCAGCTTAATCTTGTCTAATAAAAAGGATCCTTCGGGGGGCCATCCTATCTGAAATGTTGGCCATTCAGAGGCACACAAAGTCTGCCACTTTCCTTTTTTTATTTTTACCGAAAAATTATGGGCTCTGGCCCGAGCTTCGGTCCAATGGCTTAGGGTAAGGGAAAGAGGAGTCGTCATAGTCTGTCCCATTGTCGTCCGTCAGAGAAGAAGAATAGACCACAATACAGAAACAGTTAAAACTCCACGAAACACATATACGCATGGGCCACCGCGAGCTCGCTTCAAAACCGAAACTTCTTCAGATGGCAGTTATCACCAAGGGAACTGCCGA
>NW_020839078.1:0-7428 GCF_003676395.1 Aethalodelphis obliquidens
GCCACCGCGAGCTCGCTTCAAAACCGAAACTTCTTCAGATGGCAGTTATCACCAAGGGAACTGCCGAAACCGAGTGAAGGGGAGACAGAGTTTGCCTCTCCTTCCAGATGAGCCACCAGGGCGTCCCCTAGGGCTCATGGACGCCGGCTATTAGCACGTCTGCCTAGCCAGAGGTCCGATACAGATTCCATAATAAGCCGATTCTTACGGCTTTCCTCCGATAATGGCCCACAAAGAACAAGGGACAAACAGACAATCAAGCTCGAGCTTACCTGGTACCTCCAACTCCCGATGTTATTGTGGTCCGGGGCGAGTGGAATCCCGGACGAGCCCCCAAATGTTAGACCTTCGCGGTCTCCTAGGAGTTTCGACTCGCCCAGGAAACAACAAGAGTCGGAAGCCGATGCAAAACGCAAGAGGTTTATTGAAGGCCGGTGCACCGGGGTTCCTTGGTCCTCACGCAGGAGGTCGAAGAAGGAACCCTTTTGGGCGCGAATATGTCAGTTTTATAGGTTCCCACTTCCCCGTATGTAAATTATAGATTTGGTTGTGTTCTCCTGCTGATTGGTCCCGGCTTAGGCTCGGACCAGAGAGGGAACTTGTCCCTAGCTGCCTGATTGGTCTTTGACAGACACCTTTTTTACATTTTGTTATCTCCCTCCTTCTCCCCAGCTGCCTGATTGGTCTTTGACAGACAACTTTTTTACATTTTGTTATCTCCCTCCTTCTCGGAAGGGGGCCGGACATCCTGGAAATTTACCCATTGTCTAAGAAGCCCCTACTGTCTGGAGAGTTCTTAATCATTAGCTGGAACAATGTCCCTCGAGCCCCACATTCCCCCCTTTTTCTTGTGACTATTGATTCCAATCATGGAATCTCAACCTTCTGTTCGTAAACTTTGGTACTGTTGTCTTAACATTAGAACTTGTACAGTACTGATACGCTCTCTAATAAATGTTATCAAGCGATTTAGAATACATGGTCCAAAAGTTAAAATCAACAATAAAACAATAAGAGGTACTAACACACAAAAGTCAGCTGAGGTATTAAGAACCTCTAAAGAGACACAAGGGGTGAGCCCCGTGTTACATGCCCACCATCCATCTTGAGGAGGTACAAGATATCCTGAGCCTGAAGGGAGGCTAAAATCATGACAAAGGTGTCTATGGGACTGGGGAGGTGTTCCTATACAAGTACCATTTCCAGAAACCGAGGACAGGGTTAATTTACTGGTCCCTTCTTGCTTCCATCGACATTGGTCTGAGGAGGTAGAATTAGTATAGTTGGAGCTATATCCTATAGCATCATAATAAGGGGGAGGGGCAGCATAGCAAAGCCAACATGATTTTGTAGCCTCTGGGTTTGTAGCATTGAGAACCGTAAAGGCTGCCTGCACCAAAGAAAGCATCCTATCCCGAGGAGTCCCAGGCTTAACTGTGGGTTCTTTGGATCCAGAGGTTTCATTAGTCTCATTCTTTGTTGATGTAGTTGAAGGGGCCGGGGGAAGCAAAGGGGGGCCAAGTACGGGATTTGGGCCTATTGATATAGGAGCAGGAGTCTCAGTCTTTAGCTTAAAGGTCATTAATATTCCTAAATCATATTCCCTCATGTAAAATCTAATGCCCCAAGAATGACCATTTATCCATTTTTCATCTCTTTTTCCGGGATTACTAAAGGAAATTTTAAGGGGATGACACCATCCTGAACATTTACTCCGGTGTCCGGTATCCTCATTATGAGAATAATTATCCGTTACAGTAATAAAATCCCAAGTTAAGGTGGGTTTCCAATTAGTATCCCCGGTAGTTTTACATCCCCAGCTTTTGAATTCAGAGATCAAGGGCGGTGGAACCCGGGGCATACGTAGAAAGTGAGGATGTAGAAAGTGAGGATACCAAGCATCACTCTTTTGCCTGCATTTTTGCAACCCGGCCCAAACCAATCAGTTTCCGAAACTTTGGAAGGGGCAGTGTTCATATCATGAGAATCTTCTGTATCCCAATAAGGTGCTCCTATAGCCAATTTACAAACATCAGGAAAAAGATCTGGCCACCAGGTCCAGGGGGGGTGCAGTATGACTAATGGACCAGGTTACATCTCCAGTCTGAGAAATTACCTGCCAAGTTAAACGTTGGGGGAGGTGAGGGCTAAAATCACTTACAGTCAATAAAGGCAGTAAAACCAAAATTATAAGTCCTAGGTTCGTAGAAGCTTGAGTTTGAGCGGGTTGTCGGTTCTTTGGGCTCGCCATCCTGATGATGCCGTCGCTGGTGCAGCCTTCACATGTGAAGCATGGATCCAGGCAGCGATGCCGTCCACTTTTATGGCCGTTGGGGTGGTGAGGAGGACGGTGTATGGTCCTTTCCATCGAGGTTCCAACGTCTGGGTTCGATGCCGACGGACGTATACGGAGTCTCCGACTTGGAAAGGATGAGTTTCTCCCGGTGTTCCCGGTTGGTAGGCCTTGGCGAGTTGGGACCATATTTCCTTTTGGACCAGTTGGAGTCCCAATAGCCTAGCATACAAGTCAGTGTTATTTTGACAGTCTGGTTTTATTTCTTCTCCTAAGGTGAGAAGGGGAGGTGGGGCCCCGTATAGCACCTCAAAAGGAGTAAGATGGTACCGGGAAGGTGTATTCCTAACCCGGAACAGGGCTAAAGGAAGGAGCACCGTCCAATCTGTACCGCCAGTCTCCAAGGACAATTTGGTTAGGGTCTCTTTTAGCGTTCTATTCATTCTTTCTACCTGACCTGAACTCTGGGGTCTATATGCACAATGTAATTTCCAATCAGTCCCCAAATATCTGGCCACATCCTGACTTACCTGGGCGACGAAGGCTGGGCCATTATCAGACCCTATTACCTTTGGTGCTCCAAATCGAGGAAAAATTTCTTCTAAAATCTTCTTGGCTACTACAGCAGCTGTTTCTTTCTTTGTTGGGAAAGCCTCTATCCATCCTGAAAAAGTGTCTACAAAAACTAAAAGGTATTTATTACCGTACCTTCCAGGACGCACTTCGGTAAAGTCCACCTCCCAGTAAGTTCCTGGGCGGTCCCCCCTGAGTCTCTTTCCAGTTTCAAGTTTCCCTTTGTGAGCATTTACCTGTTGACATGGGACGCATTCCTGCACAATTTGTTCAGCTAATTTTGTCATTCCAGGGGTTTCATACCCGGCTTTTTGTAACAAGGCTACCATCTTTTTAGTCCCCAAATGTGTCCATCTGTGCATGTGTTGTAACATGGATTCTGCTTGCTGAGGGGACAAAGTTCCTTTTGTTGTGGCCGGGATGATTTCTTCATCGCGGCCTGGTTTTTCAGGAACTTTATCTGACAGTCCTAGAATGACTTCTCCCGATGCTATTTCTCGGGCCACTTGGTCAGCCATATTATTTCCCCTAATTATTGGGGTATTTCCTTTTTGATGTCCAGGGCAGTGGATGATACTGACTTTAGTAGGAAGCATGAGTGCAGTCAACAAAGCCATGATTTCGTCTTTGTTTTTAATTTCTTTGCCACCTGAAGTTAGTAGCCCTCTCTGTTGGTAAATGGCACCGTGGATATGAGCGGTAGCAAACACATATCTACTGTCTGTGTAGATGTTTACTTTTTTATTCTCTGCCATCTCTAATGCCCTCGTCAGGGCAATTAATTCAGCTCGTTGGGCTGAGGTCCCTTGTGGTAGCGCCGCTGCCCATATGACTTGTTTCCCGTCTACCACGGCTGCCCCAGTTCGACGCTTACCTTCCTCCAGGAAACTGCTCCCATCCGTGAACCAGGTGAAATCAGCATCAGGGAGGGGCAGGTCCATCAGATCTGGCCTACTGCCGTGTGCTGCGGCCAGTACTTCCTGACAATCATGTATGATGGTGGAGCCTTCCAAGTCAGGATCAGGTAGCAAGGTGGCTGGATTGAGTCCTGTGGCTGGAGCAAACTTGATGCGATCTGAGTTTAGCAACAGGGTTTGGTAATGGGTCATCCTGGCATTAGTTAGCCACCTATCCGGTGGTTGACGGACTACATTTTCCAGGGCATGAGGAGCTGTTATCGTCAGATTTTGTCCTAAAGTTAGTTTGTCAGCATCTTTGACTAGAACGGCCACTGCAGCGATTATCTTTAAACAGGTGGGCCATCCTGATGCCACAGGGTCCAATTTTTTTGACAAATAAGCAACTGGACGATTCCAGGGACCCAATTTCTGAGTCAATACTCCTTTTGCAATGCCCTTATTTTCGGCCACATATAAATGAAAAGGTTTGGTTACATCTGGCAGTCCTAGGGCTGGAGCTGAAAGTAAAGCTCGTTTGATTTGGTCAAAAGCCCGTTGTTCCTTATCGCCCCAAACGAAAGGAGTGCTGTTTTTGGTTAGGGGGTACAATGGGGCTGCCAGCTCAGCAAACCCTGGAATCCATAGTCTACAGAATCCGGCCGTCCCCAAAAATTCTCTAACCTGCCTGGCGTTTTTGGGAGCCGGAATTTGGGCCACCGTATCCTTTCTGCTCTCCGTGAGCCATCTTTGCCCCCCTTTTAATAGATACCCCAGGTAACTGACCTGTTGTTGGCATATTTGTGCTTTCTTGGCTGAGGCTCTATATCCCAGGGTTCCAAGTTCCGTTAACAGTTTTTCAGTACCCTTGATACAATCTTCTTGGGTCTCAGCAGCTAATAAAATATCATCAACGTATTGGAGTAATGTTACCTGGGGATTTGATTCTCTATATAATGCCAAATCCTGATGGAGGGCTTCATCAAAGATGGTCGGGGAGTTCTTAAATCCCTGAGGTAGCCGTGTCCATGTCAGCTGACCAGACATTCCCGATGTTGGATCTTTCCATTCGAAGGCAAAGTAGGGTTGGCTCAGGGGAGAGAGTCTTAAACAAAAAAAAGGCATCTTTAAGGTCCAAAACAGTATACCACGTATGTTGAGGTGGAAGAGTGCTCAGGAGGTTGTAAGGGTTTGGAACTGGGGGGTGGAGGTCTGCCACCCGTTTGTTTACCTCTCGTAGATCCTGCACCGGCCGATAATCATTTGTTCCTGGTTTCTTTACCGGCAGGAGAGGGGTGTTCCATGCTGATTGACATCTTATTAAGATGCCCAAGTCTAGTAGCCTCTGTATATGGGGACGGATACCGTCTTTGGCTTCTCTACTCATGGGGTATTGACGGACCGTTATTGGGGTGGCAGTTGCCTTGAGTTCCACTAGCACCGGGGGCCGATTTTTTTGGCCATCCCCATACCGGCAGTTTCTGCCCAGGCTTGAGGGAACCGAGTTACCCAATCTGTAACATTAACTCGTGAGGATGAAGGCTGCTCGTATAATTTATATTCATCTTCTAATTTCATAGTCAATATTTGAAGTAACCTTCCTTTATTATCAGTTATGGTGGGACCTTCTGGCTGAAAGTGGATTTGAGCCCCTACTTTGGAGAGTAAATCTCTTCCCAGCAAAGGATAGGGGCATTCCGGAATAATCAAAAATGAATGGGTTACTCGTCCAATCCCAAGATCTACTGTCCTTCGTGTGGTCCATGAATATTGTTTATTCCCAGTGGCTCCTTGTACCCATGACCTTTTAGCTGAGATAGGACCTTTTGAGTGGAGAAGGACGGAGTGCTGGGCTCCGGTATCCACCAAAAATTGAACAGGTTCCCCCTCCACTTTAAGAGTTACCCGGGGCTCGGGGAGAGGGTTCAAGCCCTGACTTTCCTAGTCTTCTTCTTCCAATGTTAAGATCTTGTTTCTGGTTGGCCTTCCTCCATTCTTTTTCTTAGGGCATTCTCTCGCCCAATGTCCTTTTTCTTTACAGTAGGCACATTGGTCCTTGTCTAATGGCCGCCTTCTGTCTGCCGTTCGCCCTTCCTGCCCATTTCTATCCCCTATATTTCTTCCTCCAACCACAGTGGCCAGTATCTTACTTAAATTCCTCTCTTGTCTCTTATCTCGTCTTCTTTCACGGGCTGCCTGCTCTTTCTGCTTGCTTTCTTCCTTCTCTTCCTCTGTTTCTCTTTGGTATATACTTTATCTGCCTCTTTTACTAACTCCTGAAGCGAAAATCCCTGCAAGCCATCTAGTCTCTGTAATTTTTTCTTAATATCAGGGGCCGCTTGATCTATGAAAGCCATTGCTATAGTAGCCCTATGTTCCTCCGAAGTTGGATCATAAGGGGTAAAGCGTCTAAAGGCTTCCATTAAACGTTCCAGGAACACACTTGGAGATTCCTGGGGCCCCTGAGTGACTTCCCTTACCTTAGCCAAATTAGTGGGCCGTCTGGCCGCTCCATGGAGACCCGCCACCAGAGCCTGGCGATACGTTTTCAGGCGCTCCCTACCTTCCGGGGCATTGAAATCCCAGTTTGGCCTGACGAGTGGGAAACCAGCATCAATCTCGTTAGGCAGCTGGGTAGGTTGCCCATTGGCGCCTAATACATTTTTTCTGGCTTCTAAAAGAACCCGTTGCCTCTCCTCAGTCGTTAGGAGAGTCTGGAGCAGCTGCTGACAATCATCCCATGTGGGCTGGTGGGAGAAAACAAGAGATTCTATTAAAGCGGTAAGGGCCTGTGGATTTTCGGAAAAAGTTGGGTTATGCATTTTCCAATTATAAAGATCTGCAGAGGAAAAGGGCCAATATTGGAGAGGTCTATTCCCTTGGCCGTCGGGGGGGCCATACTCTCTAAGAGGTAGGGCAGTGGAGTCCGGGGAGATAGCCCTCCGGCTCCTAGTGCCCGCTGAGGGACCCCTTTCTTCTTCCATCATGGATGGTTCCCTTGGTGCCGAGGGCAGTGGAGCTGGGGGTCCTCTAGGTGGTAGGGGATTTGGGGCCGGAGGATAAGGGGGTGGGGAATCCAAAAGAAGCAAATCGGACTGCGGGTCAGGATAAATCGCCTTCGGTGGATCCGGGGCGTCGGGTAGCTTCTCCGTGTTGGGGTTTTTCTTTAAGGCTAATATCTCCGACGCTGCTGATGTGTGCGCGGACGTACCTGTTGAGGAAACAAAGGGCCGGACCCACGGAGGTGGGGAGAGAATTAAATCTTCCCAGACCAAGACATATGGTACTTGGTCTGGGTGTCCGTGGGGATCTATATTAAATATCTTAGACTTCAGCAGCTTAATCTTGTCTAATAAAAAGGATCCTTCGGGGGGCCATCCTATCTGAAATGTTGGCCATTCAGAGGCACACAAAGTCTGCCACTTTCCTTTTTTTATTTTTACCGAAAAATTATGGGCTCTGGCCCGAGCTTCGGTCCAATGGCTTAGGGTAAGGGAAAGAGGAGTCGTCATAGTCTGTCCCATTGTCGTCCGTCAGAGAAGAAGAATAGACCACAATACAGAAACAGTTAAAACTCCACGAAACACATATACGCATGGGCCACCGCGAGCTCGCTTCAAAACCGAAACTTCTTCAGATGGCAGTTATCACCAAGGGAACTGCCGA
>NW_020839079.1:0-7427 GCF_003676395.1 Aethalodelphis obliquidens
GCCACCGCGAGCTCGCTTCAAAACCGAAACTTCTTCAGATGGCAGTTATCACCAAGGGAACTGCCGAAACCGAGTGAAGGGGAGACAGAGTTTGCCTCTCCTTCCAGATGAGCCACCAGGGCGTCCCCTAGGGCTCATGGACGCCGGCTATTAGCACGTCTGCCTAGCCAGAGGTCCGATACAGATTCCATAATAAGCCGATTTTTACGGCTTTCCTCCGATAATGGCCCACAAAGAACAAAGGACAAACAGACAATCAAGCTCGAGCTTACCTGGTACCTCCAACTCCCGATGTTCTTGTGCTCCGGGGCGAGTGGAATCCCGGACGAGCCCCCAAATGTTAGACCTTCGCGGTCTCCTAGGAGTTTCGACTCGCCCAGGAAACAACAAGAGTCGGAAGCCGATGCAAAACGCAAGAGGTTTATTGAAGGCCGGTGCACCGGGGTTCCTTGGTCCTCACGCAGGAGGTCGAAGAAGGAACCCTTTTGGGCGCGAATATGTCAGTTTTATAGGTTCCCACTTCCCCGTATGTAAATTATAGATTTGGTTGTGTTCTCCTGCTGATTGGTCCCGGCTTAGGCTCGGACCAGAGAGGGAACTTGTCCCTAGCTGCCTGATTGGTCTTTGACAGACACCTTTTTTACATTTTGTTATCTCCCTCCTTCTCCCCAGCTGCCTGATTGGTCTTTGACAGACACCTTTTTTACATTTTGTTATCTCCCTCCTTCTCCGAAGGGGGCCGGACATCCTGGAAATTCACCCATTATCTAAGAAGCCCCTATTGTCTGGAGAGTTCTTAATCATTAGCTGGAACAATGTCCCTCGAGCCCCACATTCCCCCCTTTTTCTTGTGACTATTGATTCCAATCATGGAATCTCAACCTTCTGTTCGTAAACTTTGGTACTGTTGTCTTAACATTAGAACTTGTACAGTACTGATACGCTCTCTAATAAATGTTATCAAGCGATTTAGAATACATGGTCCAAAAGTTAAAATCAACAATAAAACAATAAGAGGTACTAACACACAAAAGTCAGCTGAGGTATTAAGAACCTCTAAAGAGACACAAGGGGTGAGCCCCGTGTTACATGCCCACCATCCATCTTGAGGAGGTACAAGATATCCTGAGCCTGAAGGGAGGCTAAAATCATGACAAAGGTGTCTATGGGACTGGGGAGGTGTTCCTATACAAGTACCATTTTCAGAAACCGAGGACAGGGTTAATTTACTGGTCCCTTCTTGCTTCCATCGACATTGGTCTGAGGAGGTAGAATTAGTATAGTTGGAGCTATATCCTATAGCATCATAATAAGGGGGAGGGGCAGCATAGCAAAGCCAACATGATTTTGTAGCCTCTGGGTTTGTAGCATTGAGAACCGTAAAGGCTGCCTGCACCAAAGAAAGCATCCTATCCCGAGGAGTCCCAGGCTTAACTGTGGGTTCTTTGGATCCAGAGGTTTTATTAGTCTCATTCTTTGTTGATGTAGTTGAAGGGGCCGGGGGAAGCAAAGGGGGGCCAAGTACGGGATTTGGGCCTATTGATATAGGAGCAGGAGTCTCAATCTTTAGCTTAAAGGTCATTAATATTCCTAAATCATATTCCCTCATGTAAAATCTAATGCCCCAAGAATGACCATTTATCCATTTTTCATCTCTTTTTCCGGGATTACTAAAGGAAATTTTAAGGGGATGACACCATCCTGAACATTTACTCCGGTGTCCGGTATCCTCATTATGAGAATAATTAGCCGTTACAGTAATAAAATCCCAAGTTAAGGTGGGTTTCCAATTAGTATCCCCGGTAGTTTTACATCCCCAGCTTTTGAATTCAGAGATCAAGGGCGGTGGAACCCGGGGCATACGTAGAAAGTGAGGATGTAGAAAGTGAGGATACCAAGCATCACTCTTTTGCCTGCATTTTTGCAACCCGGCCCAAACCAATCAGTTTCCGAAACTTTGGAAGGGGCAGTGTTCATATCATGAGAATCTTCTGTATCCCAATAAGGTGTTCCTATAGCCAATTTACAAACATCAGGAAAAAGATCTGGCCACCAGGTCCAGGGGGGGTGCAGTATGACTAATGGACCAGGTTACATCTCCAGTCTGAGAAATTACCTGCCAAGTTAAACGTTGGGGGAGGTGAGGGCTAAAATCACTTACAGTCAATAAAGGCAGTAAAACCAAAATTATAAGTCCTAGGTTCGTAGAAGCTTGAGTTTGAGCGGGTTGTCGGTTCTTTGGGCTCGCCATCCTGATGATGCCGTCGCTGGTGCAGCCTTCACATGTGAAGCATGGATCCAGGCAGCGATGCCGTCCACTTTTATGGCCGTTGGGGTGGTGAGGAGGACGGTGTATGGTCCTTTCCATCGAGGTTCCAACGTCTGGGTTCGATGCCGACGGACGTATACGGAGTCTCCGACTTGGAAAGGATGAGTTTCTCCCGGTGTTCCCGGTTGGTAGGCCTTGGCGAGTTGGGACCATATTTCCTTTTGGACCAGTTGGAGTCCCAATAGCCTAGCATACAAGTCAGTGTTATTTTGACAGTCTGGTTTTATTTCTTCTCCTAAGGTGAGAAGGGGAGGTGGGGCCCCGTATAGCACCTCAAAAGGAGTAAGATGGTACCGGGAAGGTGTATTCCTAACCCGGAACAGGGCTAAAGGAAGGAGCACCGTCCAATCTGTACCGCCAGTCTCCAAGGACAATTTGGTTAGGGTCTCTTTTAGCGTTCTATTCATTCTTTCTACCTGACCTGAACTCTGGGGTCTATATGCACAATGTAATTTCCAATCAGTCCCCAAATATCTGGCCACATCCTGACTTACCTGGGCGACGAAGGCTGGGCCATTATCAGACCCTATTACCTTTGGTGCTCCAAATCGAGGAAAAATTTCTTCTAAAATCTTTTTGGCTACTACAGCAGCTGTTTCTTTCTTTGTTGGGAAAGCCTCTATCCATCCTGAAAAAGTGTCTACAAAAACTAAAAGGTATTTATTACCGTACCTTCCAGGACGCACTTCGGTAAAGTCCACCTCCCAGTAAGTTCCTGGGCGGTCCCCCCTGAGTCTCTTTCCAGTTTCAAGTTTCCCTTTGTGAGCATTTACCTGTTGACATGGGACGCATTCCTGCACAATTTGTTCAGCTAATTTTGTCATTCCAGGGGTTTCGTACCCGGCTTTTTGTAACAAGGCTACCATCTTTTTAGTCCCCAAATGTGTCCATCTGTGCATCTGTTGTAACATGGATTCTGCTTGCTGAGGGGACAAAGTTCCTTTTGTTGTGGCCGGGATGATTTCTTCATCGCGGCCTGGTTTTTCAGGAACTTTATCTGACAGTCCTAGAATGACTTCTCCCGATGCTATTTCTCGGGCCACTTGGTCAGCCATATTATTTTCCCTAATTATTGGGGTATTTCCTTTTTGATGTCCAGGGCAGTGGATGATACTGACTTTAGTAGGAAGCATGAGTGCAGTCAACAAAGCCATGATTTCGTCTTTGTTTTTAATTTCTTTGCCACCTGAAGTTAGTAGCCCTCTCTGTTGGTAAATGGCACCGTGGATATGAGCGGTAGCAAACGCATATCTACTGTCTGTGTAGATGTTTACTTTTTTATTCTCTGCCATCTCTAATGCCCTCGTCAGGGCAATTAATTCAGCTCGTTGGGCTGAGGTCCCTTGTGGTAGCGCTGCTGCCCATATGACTTGTTTCCCGTCTACCACGGCTGCCCCAGTTCGACGCTTACCTTCCTCCAGGAAACTGCTCCCATCCGTGAACCAGGTGAAATCAGCATCAGGGAGGGGCAGGTCCATCAGATCTGGCCTACTGCCGTGTGCTGCGGCCAGTACTTCCTGACAATCATGTATGATGGTGGAGCCTTCCAAGTCAGGATCAGGTAGCAAGGTGGCTGGATTGAGTCCTGTGGCTGGAGCAAACTTGATGCGATCTGAGTTTAGCAACAGGGTTTGGTAATGGGTCATCCTGGCATTAGTTAGCCACCTATCCGGTGGTTGACGGACTACATTTTCCAGGGCATGAGGAGCTGTTATCGTCAGATTTTGTCCTAAAGTTAGTTTGTCAGCATCTTTGACTAGAACGGCCACTGCAGCGATTATCTTTAAACAGGTGGGCCATCCTGATGCCACAGGGTCCAATTTTTTTGACAAATAAGCAACTGGACGATTCCAGGGACCCAATTTCTGAGTCAATACTCCTTTTGCAATGCCCTTATTTTCGGCCACATATAAATGAAAAGGTTTGGTTACATCTGGCAGTCCTAGGGCTGGAGCTGAAAGTAAAGCTCGTTTGATTTGGTCAAAAGCCCGTTGTTCCTTATCGCCCCAAACGAAAGGAGTGCTGTTTTTGGTTAGGGGGTACAATGGGGCTGCCAGCTCAGCAAACCCTGGAATCCATAGTCTACAGAATCCAGCCGTCCCCAAAAATTCTCTAACCTGCCTGGCGTTTTTGGGAGCCGGAATTTGGGCCACCGTATCCTTTCTGCTCTCCGTGAGCCATCTTTGCCCCCCTTTTAATAGATACCCCAGGTAACTGACCTGTTGTTGGCATATTTGTGCTTTCTTGGCTGAGGCTCTATATCCCAGGGTTCCAAGTTCCGTTAACAGTTTTTCAGTACCCTTGATACAATCTTCTTGGGTCTCAGCAGCTAATAAAATATCATCAACGTATTGGAGTAATGTTACCTGGGGATTTGATTCTCTATATGATGCCAAATCCTGATGGAGGGCTTCATCAAAGATGGTCGGGGAGTTCTTAAATCCCTGAGGTAGCCGTGTCCATGTCAGCTGACCAGACATTCCCGATGTTGGATCTTTCCATTCGAAGGCAAAGTAGGGTTGGCTCAGGGGAGAGAGTCTTAAACAGAAAAAAGCATCTTTAAGGTCCAAAACAGTATACCACGTATGTTGAGGTGGAAGAGTGCTCAGGAGGTTGTAAGGGTTTGGAACTGTGGGGTGGAGGTCTGCCACCCGTTTGTTTACCTCTCGTAGATCCTGCACCGGCCGATAATCATTTGTTCCTGGTTTCTTTACCGGCAGGAGAGGGGTGTTCCATGCTGATTGACATCTTATTAAGATGCCCAAGTCTAGTAGCCTCTGTATATGGGGACGGATACCGTCTTTGGCTTCTCTACTCATGGGGTATTGACGGACCGTTATTGGGGTGGCAGTTGCCTTGAGTTCCACTAGCACCGGGGGCCGATTTTTGGCCATCCCCATTCCGGCAGTTTCTGCCCAGGCTTGAGGGAACCGAGTTACCCAATCTGTAACATTAACTCGTGAGGATGAAGGCTGCTCGTATAATTTATATTCATCTTCTAATTTCATAGTCAATATTTGAAGTAACCTTCCTTTATTATCAGTTATGGTGGGACCTTCTGGCTGAAAGTGGATTTGAGCCCCTACTTTGGAGAGTAAATCTCTTCCCAGCAAAGGATAGGGGCATTCCGGAATAATCAAAAATGAATGGGTTACTCGTCCAATCCCAAGATCTACTGTCCTTCGTGTGGTCCATGAATATTGTTTATTCCCAGTGGCTCCTTGTACCCATGACCTTTTAGCTGAGATAGGACCTTTTGAGTGGAGAAGGACGGAGTGCTGGGCTCCGGTATCTACCAAAAATTGAACAGGTTCCCCCTCCACTTTAAGAGTTACCCGGGGCTCGGGGAGAGGGTTCGAGCCCTGACTTTCCTAGTCGTCTTCTTCCAATGTTAAGATTTTGTTTCTGGTTGGCCTTCCTCCATTCTTTTTCTTAGGGCATTCTCTCGCCCAATGTCCTTTTTCTTTACAGTAGGCACATTGGTCCTTGTCTAATGGTCGCCTTCTGTCTGCCGTTCGCCCTTCCTGCCCATTTCTATCCCCTATATTTCTTCCTCCAACCACAGTGGCCAGTATCTTACTTAAATTCCTCTCTTGTCTCTTATCTCGTCTTCTTTCACGGGCTGCCTGCTCTTTCTGCTTTCTTTCTTCCTTCTCTTCCTCTGTTTCTCTTTTGTTATATACTTTATCTGCCTCTTTTACTAACTCCTGAAGCGAAAATCCCTGCAAGCCATCTAGCCTCTGTAATTTCTTCCTAATGTCAGGGGCCGCTTGATCAATGAAAGCCATTGCTACAGTAGCCCTATGTTCCTCCGAAGTTGGATCATAAGGGGTAAAGCGTCTAAAGGCTTCCATTAAACGTTCCAGGAACACAGTTGGCGATTCCTGGGGCCCCTGAGTTACTTCCCTTACCTTAGCCAAATTAGTGGGCCGTCTGGCCGCTCCATGGAGACCCGCCACCAGAGCCTGGCGATACGTTTTCAGGCGCTCCCTACCTTCCGGGGCATTGAAATCCCAGTTTGGCCTGACGAGTGGGAAACCAGCATCAATCTCGTTAGGCAGCTGGGTAGGTTGCCCATTGGCGCCTAATACATTTTTTCTGGCTTCTAAAAGAACCCGTTGCCTCTCCTCAGTCGTTAGGAGAGTCTGGAGCAGCTGCTGACAATCATCCCATGTGGGCTGGTGGGAGAAAACAAGAGATTCTATTAAAGCGGTAAGGGCCTGTGGATTTTCGGAAAAAGTTGGGTTATGCATTTTCCAATTATAAAGATCTGCAGAGGAAAAGGGCCAATATTGGAGAGGTCTATTCCCTTGGCCGTCGGGGGGGGCCATACTCTCTAAGAGGTAGGGCAGTGGAGTCCGGGGAGATAGCCCTCCGGCTCCTAGTGCCCGCTGAGGGACCCCTTTCTTCTTCCATCATGGATGGTTCCCTTGGTGCCGAGGGCAGTGGAGCTGGGGGTCCTCTAGGTGGTAGGGGATTTGGGGCCGGAGGATAAGGGGGTGGGGAATCCAAAAGAAGCAAATCGGACTGCGGGTCAGGATAAATCGCCTTCGGTGGATCCGGGGCGTCGGGTAGCTTCTCCGTGTTGGGGTTTTTCTTTAAGGCTAATATCTCCGACGCTGCTGATGTGTGCGCGGACGTACCTGTTGAGGAAACAAAGGGCCGGACCCACGGAGGTGGGGAGAGAATTAAATCTTCCCAGACCAAGACATATGGTACTTGGTCTGGGTGTCCGTGGGGATCTATATTAAATATCTTAGACTTCAGCAGCTTAATCTTGTCTAATAAAAAGGATCCTTCGGGGGGCCATCCTATCTGAAATGTTGGCCATTCAGAGACACACAAAGTCTGCCACTTTCCTTTTTTTATTTTTACCGAAAAATTATGGGCTCTGGCCCGAACTTCGGTCCAATGGCTTAGGGTAAGGGAAAGAGGAGTCGTCATAGTCTGTCCCATTGTCGTCCGTCAGAGAAGAAGAATAGACCACAATACAGAAACAGTTAAAACTCCACGAAACACATATACGCATGGGCCACCGCGAGCTCGCTTCAAAACCGAAACTTCTTCAGATGGCAGTTATCACCAAGGGAACTGCCGA
>NW_020839080.1:0-7426 GCF_003676395.1 Aethalodelphis obliquidens
GCCACCGCGAGCTCGCTTCAAAACCGAAACTTCTTCAGATGGCAGTTATCACCAAGGGAACTGCCGACACCGAGTGAAGGGGAGACAGAGTTTGCCTCTCCTTCCAGATGAGCCACCAGGGCGTCCCCTAGGGCTCATGGACGCCGGCTATTAGCACGTCTGCCTAGCCAGAGGTCCGATACAGATTCCATAATAAGCCGATTCTTACGGCTTTCCTCCGATAATGGCCCACAAAGAACAAGGGACAAACAGACAATCAAGCTCGAGCTTACCTGGTACCTCCAACTCCCGATGTTATTGTGGTCCGGGGCGAGTGGAATCCCGGACGAGCCCCCAAATGTTAGACCTTCGCGGTCTCCTAGGAGTTTCGACTCGCCCAGGAAACAACAAGAGTCGGAAGCCGATGCAAAACGCAAGAGGTTTATTGAAGGCCGGTGCACCGGGGTTCCTTGGTCCTCACGCAGGAGATCGAAGAAGGAACCCTTTTGGGCGCGAATATGTCAGTTTTATAGGTTCCCACTTCCCCGTATGTAAATTATAGATTTGGTTGTGTTCTCCTGCTGATTGGTCCCGGCTTAGGCTCGGACCAGAGAGGGAACTTGTCCCTAGCTGCCTGATTGGTCTTTGACAGACAACTTTTTTACATTTTGTTATCTCCCTCCTTCTCCCCAGCTGCCTGATTGGTCTTTGACAGACACCTTTTTTACATTTTGTTATCTCCCTCCTTCTCGGAAGGGGGCCGGACATCCTGGAAATTTACCCATTGTCTAAGAAGCCCCTACTGTCTGGAGAGTTCTTAATCATTAGCTGGAACAATGTCCCTCGAGCCCCACATTCCCCCCTTTTTCTTGTGACTATTGATTCCAATCATGGAATCTCAACCTTCTGTTCGTAAACTTTGGTACTGTTGTCTTAACATTAGAACTTGTACAGTACTGATACGCTCTCTAATAAATGTTATCAAGCGATTTAGAATACATGGTCCAAAAGTTAAAATCAACAATAAAACAATAAGAGGTACTAACACACAAAAGTCAGCTGAGGTATTAAGAACCTCTAAAGAGACACAAGGGGTGAGCCCCGTGTTACATGCCCACCATCCATCTTGAGGAGGTACAAGATATCCTGAGCCTGAAGGGAGGCTAAAATCATGACAAAGGTGTCTATGGGACTGGGGAGGTGTTCCTATACAAGTACCATTTCCAGAAACCGAGGACAGGGTTAATTTACTGGTCCCTTCTTGCTTCCATCGACATTGGTCTGAGGAGGTAGAATTAGTATAGTTGGAGCTATATCCTATAGCATCATAATAAGGGGGAGGGGCAGCATAGCAAAGCCAACATGATTTTGTAGCCTCTGGGTTTGTAGCATTGAGAACCGTAAAGGCTGCCTGCACCAAAGAAAGCATCCTATCCCGAGGAGTCCCAGGCTTAACTGTGGGTTCTTTGGATCCAGAGGTTTCATTAGTCTCATTCTTTGTTGATGTAGTTGAAGGGGCCGGGGGAAGCAAAGGGGGGCCAAGTACGGGATTTGGGCCTATTGATATAGGAGCAGGAGTCTCAATCTTTAGCTTAAAGGTCATTAATATTCCTAAATCATATTCCCTCATGTAAAATCTAATGCCCCAAGAATGACCATTTATCCATTTTTCATCTCTTTTTCCGGGATTACTAAAGGAAATTTTAAGGGGATGACACCATCCTGAACATTTACTCCGGTGTCCGGTATCCTCATTATGAGAATAATTAGCCGTTACAGTAATAAAATCCCAAGTTAAGGTGGGTTTCCAATTAGTATCCCCGGTAGTTTTACATCCCCAGCTTTTGAATTCAGAGATCAAGGGCGGTGGAACCCGGGGCATACGTAGAAAGTGAGGATGTAGAAAGTGAGGATACCAAGCATCACTCTTTTGCCTGCATTTTTGCAACCCGGCCCAAACCAATCAGTTTCCGAAACTTTGGAAGGGGCAGTGTTCATATCATGAGAATCTTCTGTATCCCAATAAGGTGCTCCTATAGCCAATTTACAAACATCAGGAAAAAGATCTGGCCACCAGGTCCAGGGGGGGTGCAGTATGACTAATGGACCAGGTTACATCTCCAGTCTGAGAAATTACCTGCCAAGTTAAACGTTGGGGGAGGTGAGGGCTAAAATCACTTACAGTCAATAAAGGCAGTAAAACCAAAATTATAAGTCCTAGGTTCGTAGAAGCTTGAGTTTGAGCGGGTTGTCGGTTCTTTGGGCTCGCCATCCTGATGATGCCGTCGCTGGTGCAGCCTTCACATGTGAAGCATGGATCCAGGCAGCGATGCCGTCCACTTTTATGGCCGTTGGGGTGGTGAGGAGGACGGTGTATGGTCCTTTCCATCGAGGTTCCAACGTCTGGGTTCGATGCCGACGGACGTATACGGAGTCTCCGACTTGGAAAGGATGAGTTTCTCCCGGTGTTCCCGGTTGGTAGGCCTTGGCGAGTTGGGACCATATTTCCTTTTGGACCAGTTGGAGTCCCAATAGCCTAGCATACAAGTCAGTGTTATTTTGACAGTCTGGTTTTATTTCTTCTCCTAAGGTGAGAAGGGGAGGTGGGGCCCCGTATAGCACCTCAAAAGGAGTAAGATGGTACCGGGAAGGTGTATTCCTAACCCGGAACAGGGCTAAAGGAAGGAGCACCGTCCAATCTGTACCGCCAGTCTCCAAGGACAATTTGGTTAGGGTCTCTTTTAGCGTTCTATTCATTCTTTCTACCTGACCTGAACTCTGGGGTCTATATGCACAATGTAATTTCCAATCAGTCCCCAAATATCTGGCCACATCCTGACTTACCTGGGCGACGAAGGCTGGGCCATTATCAGACCCTATTACCTTTGGTGCTCCAAATCGAGGAAAAATTTCTTCTAAAATCTTCTTGGCTACTACAGCAGCTGTTTCTTTCTTTGTTGGGAAAGCCTCTATCCATCCTGAAAAAGTGTCTACAAAAACTAAAAGGTATTTATTACCGTACCTTCCAGGACGCACTTCGGTAAAGTCCACCTCCCAGTAAGTTCCTGGGCGGTCCCCCCTGAGTCTCTTTCCAGTTTCAAGTTTCCCTTTGTGAGCATTTACCTGTTGACATGGGACGCATTCCTGCACAATTTGTTCAGCTAATTTTGTCATTCCAGGGGTTTCGTACCCGGCTTTTTGTAACAAGGCTACCATCTTTTTAGTCCCCAAATGTGTCCATCTGTGCATCTGTTGTAACATGGATTCTGCTTGCTGAGGGGACAAAGTTCCTTTTGTTGTGGCCGGGATGATTTCTTCATCGCGGCCTGGTTTTTCAGGAACTTTATCTGACAGTCCTAGAATGACTTCTCCCGATGCTATTTCTCGGGCCACTTGGTCAGCCATATTATTTCCCCTAATTATTGGGGTATTTCCTTTTTGATGTCCAGGGCAGTGGATGATACTGACTTTAGTAGGAAGCATGAGTGCAGTCAACAAAGCCATGATTTCGTCTTTGTTTTTAATTTCTTTGCCACCTGAAGTTAGTAGCCCTCTCTGTTGGTAAATGGCACCGTGGATATGAGCGGTAGCAAACGCATATCTACTGTCTGTGTAGATGTTTACTTTTTTATTCTCTGCCATCTCTAATGCCCTCGTCAGGGCAATTAATTCAGCTCGTTGGGCTGAGGTCCCTTGTGGTAGCGCCGCTGCCCATATGACTTGTTTCCCGTCTACCACGGCTGCCCCAGTTCGACGCTTACCTTCCTCCAGGAAACTGCTCCCATCCGTGAACCAGGTGAAATCAGCATCAGGGAGGGGCAGGTCCATCAGATCTGGCCTACTGCCGTGTGCTGCGGCCAGTACTTCCTGACAATCATGTATGATGGTGGAGCCTTCCAAGTCAGGATCAGGTAGCAAGGTGGCTGGATTGAGTCCTGTGGCTGGAGCAAACTTGATGCGATCTGAGTTTAGCAACAGGGTTTGGTAATGGGTCATCCTGGCATTAGTTAGCCACCTATCCGGTGGTTGACGGACTACATTTTCCAGGGCATGAGGAGCTGTTATCGTCAGATTTTGTCCTAAAGTTAGTTTGTCAGCATCTTTGACTAGAACGGCCACTGCAGCGATTATCTTTAAACAGGTGGGCCATCCTGATGCCACAGGGTCCAATTTTTTTGACAAATAAGCAACTGGACGATTCCAGGGACCCAATTTCTGAGTCAATACTCCTTTTGCAATGCCCTTATTTTCGGCCACATATAAATGAAAAGGTTTGGTTACATCTGGCAGTCCTAGGGCTGGAACTGAAAGTAAAGCTCGTTTGATTTGGTCAAAAGCCCGTTGTTCCTTATCGCCCCAAACGAAAGGAGTGCTGTTTTTGGTTAGGGGGTACAATGGGGCTGCCAGCTCAGCAAACCCTGGAATCCATAGTCTACAGAATCCGGCCGTCCCCAAAAATTCTCTAACCTGCCTGGCGTTTTTGGGAGCCGGAATTTGGGCCACCGTATCCTTTCTGCTCTCCGTGAGCCATCTTTGCCCCCCTTTTAATAGATACCCCAGGTAACTGACCTGTTGTTGGCATATTTGTGCTTTCTTGGCTGAGGCTCTATATCCCAGGGTTCCAAGTTCCGTTAACAGTTTTTCAGTACCCTTGATACAATCTTCTTGGGTCTCAGCAGCTAATAAAATATCATCAACGTATTGGAGTAATGTTACCTGGGGATTTGATTCTCTATATGATGCCAAATCCTGATGGAGGGCTTCATCAAAGATGGTCGGGGAGTTCTTAAATCCCTGAGGTAGCCGTGTCCATGTCAGCTGACCAGACATTCCCGATGTTGGATCTTTCCATTCGAAGGCAAAGTAGGGTTGGCTCAGGGGAGAGAGTCTTAAACAGAAAAAAGCATCTTTAAGGTCCAAAACAGTATACCACGTATGTTGAGGTGGAAGAGTGCTCAGGAGGTTGTAAGGGTTTGGAACTGTGGGGTGGAGGTCTGCCACCCGTTTGTTTACCTCTCGTAGATCCTGCACCGGCCGATAATCATTTGTTCCTGGTTTCTTTACCGGCAGGAGAGGGGTGTTCCATGCTGATTGACATCTTATTAAGATGCCCAAGTCTAGTAGCCTCTGTATATGGGGACGGATACCGTCTTTGGCTTCTCTACTCATGGGGTATTGACGGACCGTTATTGGGGTGGCAGTTGCCTTGAGTTCCACTAGCACCGGGGGCCGATTTTTGGCCATCCCCATTCCGGCAGTTTCTGCCCAGGCTTGAGGGAACCGAGTTACCCAATCTGTAACATTAGCTCGTGAGGATGAAGGCTGCTCGTATAATTTATATTCATCTTCTAATTTCATAGTCAATATTTGAAGTAACCTTCCTTTATTATCAGTTATGGTGGGACCTTCTGGCTGAAAGTGGATTTGAGCCCCTACTTTGGAGAGTAAATCTCTTCCCAGCAAAGGATAGGGGCATTCCGGAATAATCAAAAATGAATGGGTTACTCGTCCAATCCCAAGATCTACTGTCCTTCGTGTGGTCCATGAATATTGTTTATTCCCAGTGGCTCCTTGTACCCATGACCTTTTAGCTGAGATAGGACCTTTTGAGTGGAGAAGGACGGAGTGCTGGGCTCCGGTATCTACCAAAAATTGAACAGGTTCCCCCTCCACTTTAAGAGTTACCCAGGGCTCGGGGAGAGGGTTCGAGCCCTGACTTTCCTAGTCGTCTTCTTCCAATGTTAAGATTTTGTTTCTGGTTGGCCTTCCTCCATTCTTTTTCTTAGGGCATTCTCTCGCCCAATGTCCTTTTTCTTTACAGTAGGCACATTGGTCCTTGTCTAATGGTCGCCTTCTGTCTGCCGTTCGCCCTTCCTGCCCATTTCTATCCCCTATATTTTTTCCTCCAACCACAGTGGCCAGTATCTTACTTAAATTCCTCTCTTGTCTCTTATCTCGTCTTCTTTCACGGGCTGCCTGCTCTTTCTGCTTTCTTTCTTCCTTCTCTTCCTCTGTTTCTCTTTTGTTATATACTTTATCTGCCTCTTTTACTAACTCCTGAAGCGAAAATCCCTGCAAGCCATCTAGCCTCTGTAATTTCTTCCTAATGTCAGGGGCCGCTTGATCAATGAAAGCCATTGCTACAGTAGCCCTATGTTCCTCCGAAGTTGGATCATAAGGGGTAAAGCGTCTAAAGGCTTCCATTAAACGTTCCAGGAACACAGTTGGCGATTCCTGGGGCCCCTGAGTGACTTCCCTTACCTTAGCCAAATTAGTGGGCCGTCTGGCCGCTCCATGGAGACCCGCCACCAGAGCCTGGCGATACGTTTTCAGGCGCTCCCTACCTTCCGGGGCATTGAAATCCCAGTTTGGCCTGACGAGTGGGAAACCAGCATCAATCTCGTTAGGCAGCTGGGTAGGTTGCCCATTGGCGCCTAATACATTTTTTCTGGCTTCTAAAAGAACCCGTTGCCTCTCCTCAGTCGTTAGGAGAGTCTGGAGCAGCTGCTGACAATCATCCCATGTGGGCTGGTGGGAGAAAACAAGAGATTCTATTAAAGCGGTAAGGGCCTGTGGATTTTCGGAAAAAGTTGGGTTATGCATTTTCCAATTATAAAGATCTGCAGAGGAAAAGGGCCAATATTGGAGAGGTCTATTCCCTTGGCCGTCGGGGGGGCCATACTCTCTAAGAGGTAGGGCAGTGGAGTCCGGGGAGATAGCCCTCCGGCTCCTAGTGCCCGCTGAGGGACCCCTTTCTTCTTCCATCATGGATGGTTCCCTTGGTGCCGAGGGCAGTGGAGCTGGGGGTCCTCTAGGTGGTAGGGGATTTGGGGCCGGAGGATAAGGGGGTGGGGAATCCAAAAGAAGCAAATCGGACTGCGGGTCAGGATAAATCGCCTTCGGTGGATCCGGGGCGTCGGGTAGCTTCTCCGTGTTGGGGTTTTTCTTTAAGGCTAATATCTCCGACGCTGCTGATGTGTGCGCGGACGTACCTGTTGAGGAAACAAAGGGCCGGACCCACGGAGGTGGGGAGAGAATTAAATCTTCCCAGACCAAGACATATGGTACTTGGTCTGGGTGTCCGTGGGGATCTATATTAAATATCTTAGACTTCAGCAGCTTAATCTTGTCTAATAAAAAGGATCCTTCGGGGGGCCATCCTATCTGAAATGTTGGCCATTCAGAGGCACACAAAGTCTGCCACTTTCCTTTTTTTATTTTTACCGAAAAATTATGGGCTCTGGCCCGAACTTCGGTCCAATGGCTTAGGGTAAGGGAAAGAGGAGTCGTCATAGTCTGTCCCATTGTCGTCCGTCAGAGAAGAAGAATAGACCACAATACAGAAACAGTTAAAACTCCACGAAACACATATACGCATGGGCCACCGCGAGCTCGCTTCAAAACCGAAACTTCTTCAGATGGCAGTTATCACCAAGGGAACTGCCGA
>NW_020839081.1:0-7420 GCF_003676395.1 Aethalodelphis obliquidens
ATCTTTAGGATTCTCTATGTATAGTATCATGTCATCTGTAAACAGTGACCATTTTACTTCTTCTTCTCCAATTTGTATTCCTTTTATTTCTTTTTCCTCTCTGATTGCCGTGGTTAGGACTTCCAGAACTATGTTGAATAATAGTGGTGATAGTGAGCATCCTTGTCTTCTTCCTGATCTTAGAAGAAATGCTTTCAGTTTTTCACCACTGAGAATGATGTTGCTGTGGGTTTGTCATATACGGGCTTTATTATGTTGAGGTAGGTTCCCTCTATGCCCACTTTCTGGAGAGTTTTTATCATAAATCAGTGTTGAATTTTGTCAAAAGCTTTTTCTGCATCTATTGAGATGATCATATAGTTTTTCTGCTTCAATTTGTTAATATGGTGTATCACATTGATTGATTGGCGTATATTCAAGAATCATGCATCACTGGGTGAAATTCCACTTGAGGATGATGTATGATCCTTTTAATGTGTTGCTGGATTCTGTGTGCTAGTATTTTGTTGAGGATTTTTGAATCTATATTCATCAGTGATATTGGTCTGTAATTTTGTTTTTTTGTAGTATCTTTGTCTGGTATTGATATCAGGGTGATGGTGGCCTCATAGAATGAGTTTGGGAGTGTTCCTTCCTCCGCAATTTCTTGGAAGAGTTTGAGAAGGATGGGTGTTAGCTTTTCTCTAAATGTTTGATAGAATTCAGCTGTGAAACCATCTGGTCCTGGACTTTTGTTTGTTGGAAGATTTTTAATGACAGTCGTAGTTTCATTACTTGTGATTGGTCTGTTCATATTTTCTATTTCTTCCTGGTTCAGTCTTGGGAGGTTATAACTTTCTAAGAATTTGTCCATTTCTTCCAGGTTGCCCATTTTATTGGCATACAGTTTCTTGTAGTAGTTTCTTAGGATGCTTTGTATTTCTGCAGAGTCTGTCGTAACTTCTCCTTTTTCATTTCTAATTTTATTGATTTGAGTCCTCTCCCTCTTTTTCTTGATGAGTCTGGCTAAAGGTTTATCAATTTTATTTATCTTCTCAAAGAACCAGCTTTTAGTTTTATTGATCTTTGCTACTGTTTTCTTTGTTTCTATTTCATTTATTTCTGCTCTGATGTTTATGGTTTCTTTCCTTCTGCTAACTTTGGGTTTTGCTTCTTCTTCTTTCTCTAGTTCCTTTACGTGAAAGGTTAGATTGCTTATGTGAGATGTTTGTTGTTTCCTGAGGTAGGATTGTATTGTTATAAACTTCCCTCTTAGGACTGCTTTTGCTGCATCCCATAGGTTTTGGATCATCATGTTTTCATTGTGATTTGTCTCTAGGTATTTTTTGATTTCCTCTTTGATTTCTTCAGTGATCTCTTGGTTATTTAGTAACGTATTGTTTAGCCTCCATGTGTTTGTGTTTTTTATGGTTTTTTCCCTGTAATTTGTTTCTAATCTCAGAGTGCTGTGGTTAGAAAAGATGCTTGATATGATATCAATTTTCTTAAATTTACCAAGGCTTGATTTGTGACCCAAGATGTGATCTATTCTGGAGAATGTTCCATGCGCACTTGAGAAGAAAGTGTAATCTGCTGTTTTTGGATGGAATGTCCTATAAATATCAATTAAATCTAACTGGTCTGCTGTGTCATTTAAAGCTTGTGTTTTCTTATTTATTTTCATTTTGGATGATCTGTCCATTGGTGTAAGTGTGGTGTTAAAGTCCTCCACTATTGGGCTTCCCTGGTGGCGCAGTGGTTGAGAGTCTGCCTGCCGATGCAGGGGACACGGGTTCGTGCCCAGGTCCGGGAAGATCCCACATGCCGCGGAGCGGCTGGGCTGGTGAGCCATGGCTGCTGAGCCTGTGCGTCCAGAGCCTGTGCTCCGCAATGGGAGAGGCCACAACAGTGAGAGGCCCGCGTACCGCAAAAAAAAAAAAAAAGTCCCCCACTATTATTGTGTTACTGTTGATTTTCTCTTTTATAGCTGTTAGCAGTTGCCTTATGTATTGAGGTGCTCCTATGTTGGGTGCATATGTATGTATAATTGTTATATCTTCTTCTTAGATTGATCCATTGATCATTATGTAGTGTCTTTCCTTGTCTCTTGTAGTATTCTTTATTTTAAAGTCTATTTTATGTGTTATGAGTATTGCTACTCCAGATTTCTACTGATTTCCATTTGCATGGAATATCTTTTTCCATCCCCTCACGTTCAGTCTGTATGTGTCCCTAGGACTGAAGTGGGTCTTTTGTAGACAGCATATATATGGGTCTTGTTTTTGTATCCATTTAGCAAGTCTGTGTCTTTTGATTGGAGCATTTAATCCATTCACGTTTAAGGTAATTATCAATATGTATGTTCTTCTTACCATTTTCTTAATTGTTTTGGGTTTGTTTTTGTATGTCGTTTTCTTCTCTTGTGTTTCCCACTAAGAGAAGTTCCTTTAGCATTTGTTGTAGAGCTAGTTTGGTGGTGCTGAATTCTCTTAGCTTTTGCTTGTCTGTAAAGCTTTTGATTTCTCCATCAAATCTGAATGAGATCCTTACCAGATACAGTAATCTTGGCTGTAGGTTCTTCCCTTTCATCACTTTAAGTATATCATGCCACTCCTTTCTGGCTTGTAGAGTTTCTGCTGAGAAATCAGCTGTTAACCTTATGGGTGTTCCCTTGTATGTTATTTGTTGTTTTTCCCTTGCTGCTTTTAATAATTTTTCTTTGTCTTTAATTTTTGCCAATTTGAGTACTATGTGTTACGGCGTGTTTCTCCTTGGATTATCCTGTGTGGGACTCGCTGAACTTCCTGGAATTGGGTGGCTATTTCCTTTCCCATGTTAGGGAAGTTTTCGACTATAATCACTTCAAATATTTTATTGGGTCCTTTCTCTCTCTCTTCTCCTTCTGGGGCCCCTAAAATGAGAATGTTGTTGTGTTTAATGTTGTCCCAGAAGTCTCTTAGGCTGTCTTTATTTCTTTCCCTTCTTCTTTCTTTATTCTGTTCTGCAGCAGTGAATTCCACCATTCTGTCTACCAGGTCACTTATCCGTTCTTCTGCCTCAGTTATTCTGCTATTGATTCCTTCTAGTGTAGTTTTCATTTCAGTTATTGTATTGTTCATCTCTATTTGTTTGTTCTTTAATTCTTCTCGGTCTTTGTTAAACGTTTCTTGCATCTTCTCAATCTTTGCCTCCATTCTTTCTCCGAGGTCCTGGATCATCTTCATTATCATTATTCTGAATTCTTTTTCTGTAAGGTTGCCTATCTCCACTTCATTTAGTTGTTTTTGTGGGGTTTATCTTGTTCCTTCATCTGGTACATAGCCCTCTACATTTTCTTCTTGTCTATCTTTCTGTGAATGTGGTTTTTGTTCCACAGGCTGCAGGATTGTAGTTCTTCTTGCTTCTTCTGCCTGCTCTCTGGTGGATGAGGCTATCTAAGAGGCTTGTGCAAGTTTCCTGATGGCAGGGACTGGTGGTGGGTAGACCTGGGTGCTGCTCTGGTGGGAAGAGCTCAGTAAAACTTTAATCTGCCTGTCTGATGGATGGGGCTGGGTTCCCTCCCTGTTGGTTGTGTGGCCTGAGGTGACCCAACAGTGGAGCCTATCCGGCTCTTTGGTGGGGCTAATCATGGACTCTGGGAGGGCTCACGCCAAGGAGTACTTCCCAGAACTTCTGCTGCTAGCTAGTGTCCTTGTCCTCACGGTGAGACACAGCCACTCCCCACCTCTGCAGGAGACCCTCCAACGCTAGCAGGTAGGTCTGGTTCAGTCTCCTCTGGGGTCACTGCTCCTTCCCCTGAGTCCTGAGGTGCACACTGCTTTGTGTGTGCCCTCCAAGGGTGGAATCTCTGTTTCCTCCAGTTCAGTCAGAGTCCTGCAATCAAATCCCACCAGGCTTCAAAGTCTGATTCTCTAGGAATTCCTCCTCCTGTTGCCGGACTCCCACGTTCGGTAGCCTGATGTGGGGCTCAGTACCTTCACTCCAGTGGGTGGACTTCTGTGGTATAAATGTTCTCCAGTTTGTGAGTCACCCACCCAGTGGTTATGGGATTTGATTTTATTGTGATTGCGCCCTCCTACTGTCTCACTGTGGCTTCTCCTTTGTCTTTGGATGTGGGGTATGTTTTCTGGTGTGTTCCAGTGTCTTCCTTTCGATGATTGTTCAGCAGTTAGTTGTGATTCTGGTGTTCTCACAAGAGGGAGTGAGAGCATGTCCTTCTACTCCGTCATCTTGGTTCTATGCCTCTCAAGTGGCCACTGCTCGTAACAAATCATTTTTAGCGACCTGTTGGTGATCCCCACCATGGAAAACAAACCTTGTTTTTACCTTATTCTTGGTTAAAATAAATTTAGGTGATTTGTAGGAGATGCCAAAATCTGTTTCTATTGAGATCAACATTGACCATAAGTCAATGTTTTGAGAAGTATTCTACTAGTGATCAGATGATGAGGGAGATGAAAAGATTTCCAGTCCCAGATTATTTCTTGAACACATTCATTTATAGACCCTCTATCCCAATATCCCAATGAAATGACAAGTGGAATACAAAAACAAAATCTATTGCACCTAGAAACATGTCATCAATAGAAATATCTGGAAGGTATAAAATGGATGGAAACAGATAAGTGATGTAGTACATTGTAGCTTGACATCCAGCCATCTTAAAGAGGTGGACAGGGACTTCCTCAGTGATCCGGTGGCTAGGAATCCACGCTCCCAATCCAGGGGCCTGGGTTCCATCCTTGATCAGGAAACTAGATCCCGCATGCCTCAACTAAGTGTTCGCATGCTGCAGCTAAGGATCCCGCATGCAGCAATGAAGATCCCACATGCTGCAAGTAAGACCTGGTACAGCCCAATAAACAAATAATTTTTTTAAAAAAAGAGAAATAGGTAAAGAAAAGAAGAATGTTCATTCCTCTAAAAGAGGTGGATAAGCAGACATACAAAATTTGATTATCCCCAGAACTCCAAATAACCCCAAGATCAAAGGAAGTTCAGGCTAGAGGAAACAGTCCATAGATAATGGGTCCATTAGTTAGTTTTAGAATAGAACACCTGTGCCAATCCTGGCACTTAGAAGGAATGATTCAGAAATTTGCCTACAGGCCAATGCCAGGAGTACAGCACTTTAAAAAAGGCACTGGAATGTGAAAAACTCTCAGAATAAGTGTTGATTCCAGAGAAGAGGGGTTACTCCAGATAATGTTTAAGTTCCAAGTGGATGGGAAACCCCAAGGTAGAAAACAAACAAATTTTACATTCCTTAGGAAAGCCTGCCAGATGCACAAACACTTTCTTGTCCACATCACAACTATTGGAATGCTGGCTCCTACTACTGAAATTTGTATTAATAGAACAAGAGGACAAGAGTTCTTAGTTAGCCTGAGGAAATACACTTTAGCAATGACTTTAATTTTAGAGCTGCGTCTACAAATATGAACAGACAATTAAGAAGTGACTAAACATTTAAGGAAAAGAAATGGCATGAAAAAGAGAAACTATACTCAAGAAAAAATAACATGGAAAAATGTTTGATATTCTCTTATACAGTAAATCAAACACACACCTGCCCTATAAAAAAAATAAAAATAAGAACGAACATCCTAAGGAAACAATACAAAATAGAAAAAATAAATAGGAATAGTAATAGCTTTAGTGTGGGTTTTTTTCCCCCAGCTTTATTGAGGCATAATTGACAAGTAAAATTAAGTATATTTAAAGTGTACAACATGATGATATATATGTTTGCATTGTGAAATGGTTACCACAATCAAATTAATTAACATACCATTATGTTAAGTGAAATAAGCCAGACAGAGAAAGACAAATACTGTATGGTCTACTTATATGTGGAATCTAAAAAATAAAAAAACAAAAACACAGACTCATAGAAACAGAGAAGACTGGTGATTGTCAGGGGCTGAGGAGTGGGAGAAAAGGGCAGACATCAGTCAAACTTCCAAACAGAAGATGAATAAATTCTAGGGACCTAATGTACAGCATGGTGACTATAGTTAATAATATTGTATTATATACTTGAAATTTGCTAAGAGAATAGATCTTAAGTATCTCATTAAAAAAAAAAAACTTTGGGCTTCCCTGGTGGTGCAGTGTGAGAGTCCGCCTGCCGATGCAGGGGACATGGGTTCGTGCCCCGGTCCGGGAAGATCCCACATGCCACGGAGCGGCTAGGCCCGTGAGCCATGGCCACTGAGCCTGCACGTCCGGAGCCTGTGCTCCGCAACAGGAGAGGCCACAACAGTGAGAGGCCTGCGTACCGCAAATAAAAAAAAAAAAAAAGAAAAAAAAAACAACTTAGAGAAACATGAGTTCCAGTGTTCACAATGTAGATCAGATTTCTCTGAAAAAAAAAGGAAAAATCTGAGTACTTGGAAATTACTGAAATTTAACAAATGACACAATAATCAGAAAATACAGTAAGGTGGCTGAGCAATGAATCAATATGTGAAAGTCAATAAACTTCTCATAAAGTAAAACAAACAACAACCAGCTAAAATACAGAATGGAAAATAAACCTCATTTACAATAAAAACAATGATAACAAAAATTAAATGTCCAGGAATAAATTTAACAAGAATATGCATGAACTTTATAAGATAATTTTAAAACATTAATGACAACCACAAAAGAATTATTTTTGAATAAATAGAAAGGCATTTCCTGCTTTTGGATAAAAGATATTCATTAGAATGATGCAATTTCTCCCTAAATTAATCATACCTTTAATGTAGTCCAATAAAAACACCAACATGATGGTGACACTAGAAAGATGGAGCAATAAGACATCTTTGCACTTGTTCCCTCACAGAGATACCAACTTAACAACGAGATATGAACCAAAATACCTTTGTGAAAACTCCAGAAACCAGTTAAGAAATTGTAGTACCCTAAGTGAATGCATGGTCAAAGCAGTCACACTGAAACGGGTAAGAAGAGACACTTCACGTGACCACAATCCCCCCACCACCATCACCCCACCTTAGCTGGCATAGCTCAGCTTGGTTCCTGGCTTCTCCTTCAGGGGAGGGGAAAAGGAAGGGAATGGCTTTTTGGAGAGCTACCTGAGGGATTAGTTTCTTTCTCACCTGATTTGGAGCACTAACAGAACTGGCATCATTTGGATGCCTTGAGGATACTGAAAGCCACGGAGACTGTGGAGGCAGCACTGAAGCATTAGAGGGACTACAGAGCCACAGACAGAGCCTGTGCACTCTTGGTGGGATTGTGAAATTGTGCAGCTGCTATAGAAAAGAGTATGAAGATTCATAAAAGATTAAAAATATAACTACCATATTATCCAGCAATTCTACTTTTAGGTATATATCCAAAATAATTGAAAACAGGATCTCAAAGAGATATTTGGACATCCATGTTCATAGCAGCATTATTCATAATAGCCAAAATGTGGAAGCAACAT
>NW_020839082.1:0-7390 GCF_003676395.1 Aethalodelphis obliquidens
TGATCCCATCTAGAGTACTTTTAATTTCATTTATTGTGTTGTTCATCGTTGCTTGCTTCATCTTTATTTCTTCTAGGTCCTTGTTAACTGATTCTTGCAATTTGTCCATTCTATTGTCCATTCTATCTCCAAGATTTCGGATCAACCTTACTATCATTATTCTGAATTCTCTTTCAGGTAGACTGCCTATTTCCTCTTCATTTGTTAGGTCTGGTGGGTTTTTATCTTGCTCCTTCATCTGCTGTGTGTTTTTCTGTCTTCTCATTTTGCTTATCTTACTGTGTTTGGGGTCTCCTTTTTTGCAGGCTGAAGGTTCGTAGTTCCTGTTGTTTTTTGTGTCTGTCCCCAGTGGCTAAGGTTGGTTCAGTGGGTTGTGTAGGCTTCCTGGTGGAGGGTACTAGTGCCTGTGTTCTGGTGTATGAGGCTGGATCTTGTCTTTCTGGTGGGCAGGTCTACGTCTGGTGGTGTGTTTTGGGGTGTCTGTAGACTTACTATGATTTTGGGCAGCCTCTCTGCTAATGGGTGGGGTTGTGTTCCTGTCTTGCTAGTTGTTTGGCATAGGATGTCCAGCACTGTAGCTTGCTGGTCGTTGAGTGAAGCTGGGTGCTGGTGTTGAGATGGAGATCTCTCGGAGATTTTTGCTGTTTGATATTATGTGCAGCTGGGAGGCCTCTTGTGGACCAGTGTCCTGAAGTTGGCTCTCCCACCTCAGAGGCACAGCACTAAGTCCTGGCTGCAGCACCAAGAGCCTTTCATCCACAGGGCTCCTTAATTTGATATGATTCGTTGTCTATTCAGGTATTCCACAGATGCAGGGTATATCAAGTTGATTGTGGAGCTTTAATCCGCTGCTTCTGAGGCTGCTGGGAGAGATTTCCCTTTCTCTTCTTTGTTCTGACAGTTCCCAGGGGCTCAGCTTTGGATGTGGCCCCGCCTGTGCGTGTAGGTCGCTGGAGGGCGTCTGTTCTTTGCTCAGACAGGACGAGGTTAAAGGAGCCGCTGATTCGGAGGCTCTGGCTCACCCAGGCCGGGGGGTAGGGAGGGTCACGGAGTGCGGGGCGGGCCTGCAGCGGCAGAGACCGGCGTGACGCTGCAGCCTGAGGCGCGCCGTGCGCTCTCCCGGGGAGCCGTCCCTGGATCCCGGGACCCTGGCAGTGGCGGGCTGCACAGGCTCCCCAGAAGGGCGTGTGGCTAGTGACCTGTGTTCGCACACAGGCCTCCTGGCGGCGGCAGCAGCGGCCTTAGCGTCCCATGTCCGTCTCTGGGCTCCGCACTCTTAGCCGCGGCTCGCGCCCGTCCCTGGAGCTCTCTCAAGCAGCGTTCTTAATCCCCTCTCCTCGTGCACCAGGAAACAAAGAGGGACGTAAAAGTCTCTTGCCTCTTCGGCAGGTCCACACCCCTCCCCGGACTCTCTCCCCGCCAGCCGCGGCGCACCAACGCCCTGCAGGCTGTGTTCACGCCGCCAACCTCAGTCCTCTCCCGGCGCTCCGACAAAAGCCGGAGCCTCAGCTCCCAGTCCCGCCCGCCCCGGCGGGCGAGCAGACAAGCCTCTCAGCTGGTGAGTGCCGGTCGGCCTGATCCTCTGCGCTGGAATCTGTCCGCTTTGCCCTCCGCACCCCTGTTGCTGTGCTCTCCTCCGCGGCTCCCAAGCTCCCCCACTCCGCCTCCCGAAGTCTCCACCCGCGAAGGGGCTTCCTAGTGTGTGGACACTTTTCCTCCTTCACAGCTCTCTCCCGCTGGTGCAGGACCCGTCCCTATCCTTTTGTCTCTGTTTAGTTTTTTCTTTTGCCCTAACCAGGTACGTGGGGGGTTCCTTGCCTTTTGGGAGGTCTGAGGTCTTCTGCCAGCGTTCAGTAGGTGTTCTGTAGGAGTTGTTCCACGCGTAGATGTATTTCTGGTGTATCTGTGGAGAGGAAGGTGATCTCTGCGTCTTACTCTTCTGCCATCTTCCCGGAAGTCCCTCTCTACAAGATCTTTTTGACCACCTCCTAGAGTAATGAAAATAAAAACAATAATAAACAAATGGGATGAAATGAAACTTAAAATCTTTTGCACAGCAAAGGAAACTATAAATGAGATGAAAAAACAACCCTCAGAATGGGAGGGAGTATATGCAAACGAAGCAGCTGAGAAGGGATTAATGTCCAAAATATACAAATAATACGTGCAGCTCAATATCAAATAAACAAACAACCCAATCAAAAAATGAGTGGAAGTGCTAAATAGACATTTCTCCAAAGAAGACATACAGATGGCCAAGAGGCACATGAAAAGATTCTCAACATCACTAATTATTAGAGAAATGCAAATCACAACTACAATGAAGTATCACCTCACACCGGTCAAAATGGCCATCATCAAAAATTCTACAAACAATAAGTGCTGGAGAGGGTGTGGAGAAAGGGAAGCCTCTTACACTGTTGGTGGGAATGCAAACTGATACAGCCAGTATGGAGAACAGTATGGAGGTTCCTTAAAAATCTAAAAATAGAACTTCCATATGACCCAGCAATCTCACTACTGGGTATATACCCAGAGAAAACCATAATTCCAAAAGATGCATGCACCCCAATATTCACTGCAGCTCTATTTACAATTGCCAGGACATGGATGCAACCTAAATATCCATCAACAGTGGAATGGATAAAGAAGTTGTGGTACATATATACAATGGAATATTATTCAGCTATAAAAAGGAATAAAATTGTGCCATATGCAGAGACATGGATGGACCTAGATACTGTCATACAGGGTGAAGTAAGTCAGCAAGAGAAAAACAAATATTGTATTAACACATATATGTGGAATTTAGAAAAATAGTAAAGATGAACCTATTTGCAAAGCAGAAATAGAGACAGAGACATAAAGAACAAACATATGGACACCAAGGGAGGAAAGGGTGGGGGGGTGGGATAAATTTGGAGATTGGGATTGATATATATACACTACTATGTATAAAATAGATAACTAATGAGAACCTCCCGTATAGCACAGGGGAAAAGAAAAAGAAGATACAATCTGTTTGTTAGACATATTTTAAGGTAACCTTAAAAATGCATTCTAATATACACTAGGTGTAGACAAATACTGTTTGATTCCACTTATACGAGGTACCTATAATAGTCAAATTCATAGAGTCAGAATGTACATTGAAAGATGCCAGGGACCAAGGGGTGAGGGGTGGGTTGGGGAGGGGGAATGGGGATTTAGTGTTTAATGAGGACAAAATTTCAGTTTAGGAAGTTGAAAAATTCTGGAGATGAATGATGGTGAGATTTGCACAACAATGTGAATGTACTTAGTGCCACTGAACTGTACAGTTAAATATGGTTAAAATCATGTGTTTTATATTATGTGACTTTTACCACAATTTAAAAAATTACTTTAAAAAAATCAGGAGACTTTCCTGCTTGAAACCCTTCAATAACTATGTTTCTCTTAGAATAAAGTCCAGATTCCTTATTATGCCTACCAGGCTTTACATGATATGCTTTAGTCTTAGGTCTTCAACCTCAACCCCTGCCATTACCACTCTTTTATTCTATGCTTTAATTATGTTAAAATTTATTTAGTTGTTCTAAGTTTTATCAGTACTAAACTTTTCGCACTCATCCACTGATACCCTTTGTCTGGACAATCCTTACCCTCTGCTTTCTCTAAGAAAGCTTTCCTTAATACTGTAAAGTTTAATATTGAAATTGAGCAGAACCCCTGAGGGGCTCCTGGGCACAAAATCGTTTCTGTCTCCTGTTTCTTGACTCCGTCTCCATGACCTTCCCTTAGTTCCAAAGGGCAGATTCCAACAGTTGTTAACCTGGGAAAGGAAGGGATGCAAAGACAAGGGAGGGGCAGCCAGGAAACAATAGTGCAGCCTTAAGGCATGGTCCTGGTTCCACCTCAAGGGATGCACATAACAATGTCTTTAAGCTCTTTAACATGTCATTATTCTTCATACCAGAGAAAGACCTCCTGAGGCTACATTAAAGGAACCAGAGAAACTCATCAAGAAGATTACCTGAGATCAGATTAGAGGAGTAGAGGCCCTGCATACACACTAATCTTATCAGCAACCTCACCCTTGAACCATTGCTATAAAACTCCTCATCAAATCCTCCCCTGTTGGGACACATAGTTGTTGGGGCAGGAGCTCATTGCGTCCACCTTTGCCTGGCAAAGCAATAAAGCTATTCTTTTCTACTTCAACCAAAACTCTGTCTCCAAGATTCGATTTGGCATTGGTGCACAGAGGCTGACCTTTCAGCATCAATATCTATTGAGGTTTTATCAAGTATGAGACAGTGTGCTAAGAACTTTACATACATATTCCTATTTAGTCTTGACAAAATGTCTCTTGTGTTTACCTCCATAACACACTCATAGAAATTCCATAGTTCTTATCACATTTTTTAATCAACTATTTGTCTATATTAATTATATTGGCCTGATCACATTAGAAAAAGAGAGGGGAAATGTAAAAATTAACTATAAATAAAAATTGGGCCATAACCACAGATATAGTTAAAATTTTACAGCCCTTGAGAGAATATGGTAAAAAAAAAATTAGACCAATCAATTTTTTAAATGTATGTGGTGGAGATAATTTTCTAAAATAATAGAAATCATCCAAATTGATTAAAAAAGAAAAAGAGGATTTCTGTTTCTGTTAAGACAACAGACAATATTACTAGACTAAACTTCTTATTTTAAATAACTAAGCTGCTAGATAAAAACTTTAAAACATTTTATTAAGAGCACTGTTGAATGCTTGCTTTGGCAGCACACATGCTAAAATTGGAATGATGCAGAGAAGATTAGCATGGCCCCTGCACAAGGATGATACACAAATTTGTGAAGCATTCCATATTAAAAAAAAAAAAAAAAAAAAAAGCACTTTTGAACAGCAAAGAAAGTAAGAAATTCTCAATCCAGGGATATAGTGATGGTGTGAACCAGATAGGTAAAAGGAATTTGAGGGCCTTTGCTAAACTAGGTGAACTTGGGTATCAGTTTTCGTAGTCTCATGGCACATGGAGTACAGGAGGAAAATTTTGTGATCTGCTCAAAATGGGGAGTATAAGAAGAGATCTTTCCCCATTTAAGTCAAAGACCCCAAAGGGTTTCACCTTAATGTAAGAGAGAACTAGAAATACTGCTCATTTTCACCAAAGATTACATGAAAATCTGTCTGAAACTTGGCAGTTTAGCAGAGGAAAGCAACAGCCCTAAAACACTGAATTCATAATCTGGCTTAAGGTGTGAGATTAAATTTGCACTTCAGGTGCAAATTTATAGTGTCTGAATCATTCTTAAACTCTCAAACTAAAAATTTAATGTAGTTCCAAATAAAATGTTATCCTTAGCTCTGGCAGAAACAAAATGCACACACTTTCTGAAGGAACCCACATAATACCAGGTCTCCATGAATTTTTTTTTTTTAACATCTTTATTGGAGTATAATTGCTTTACAATGGTGTGTTAGTTTCTGCTTTATAACAAAGTGAATCAGTCATACATAAACATATGTACCCATATGTCTTCCCTGTTGCGTCTCCGTCCCTCCCACCCTCCCTATCCCACCCCTCCAGGCTGTCACAAAGCACCGAGCCAATATCCCTGTGCCATGCGGCAGCTTCCCACAAGCTATCTACCTTACTACGTTTGTTAGTGTGTATATGCCCATGACTCTCTCTCGCCCTGTCACAGCTCACCCTTCCCCCTCCCCATAACCTCAAGTCTGTTCTCTAGGAGGTCTGTGTCTTTATTCCTGCTTTACCCCTAGGTTCTTCATGACATTTTTTTTCCTTAAATTCCATATATATGTGTTAGCATACGGTATTTGTCTTTTTCTTTCTGACTTACTTCACTCTGTGTGACAGACTCTAGGTCTATCCACCTCATTACAAATAGCTCAATTTCGTTTCTTTTTATGGCTGAGTAATATTCCATTGTATATATGTGCCACATCTTCTTTATCCATTCATCCGATGATGGGCACTTAGGTTATTTCCATCTCCGGGCAATTGTAAATAGAGCTGCAATGAACATTTTGGTACATGACTCTTTTTGAATTTTGGTTTTCTCAGGGTATATGCCCAGTAGTGGGATTGCTGGGTCATATGGTAGTTCTATTTGTAGTTTTTTAAGGAACCTCCATAGTGTTCTCCATAGTGGCTGAACCAATTCACATTCCCACCAGCAGTGCAAGAGTGTTCCCTTTTCTCCACACCCTCTCCAGCATTTACTGTTTCTAGATTTTTTGATGATGGCCATTCTGACTGGTGTGAGATGATATCTCATTGTAGTTTTGATTTGCATTTCTCTAATGATTAATGATGTTGAGCATTCTTTCATGTGTTTTTTGGCAGTCTGTATGTCTTCTTTGGAGAAATGTCTATTTAGGTCTTCTGCCCATTTTTGGATTGGGTTGTTTGTTTTCTTGTTATTGAGCTGCATGAGCTGCTTGTAAATTTTGGAGATTAATCCTTTGTCGGTTGCTTCATTTGCAAATATTTTCTCCCATTCTGAGGGTTGTCTTTTGGTCTTTTTTATGGTTTCCTTTGCTGTGCAAAAGCTTTGGAGTTTCATTAGGTCCCATTTGTTTATTTTTGTTTTTATTTCCATTACTCTAGGAGGTGGGTCAGAAAGGATCTTGCTGTGATTTATGTCATAGAGTGTTCTGCCTATGTTTTCCTCTAAGAGTTTGATAGTTTCTGGCCTTACATTTAGGTCTTTAATCCATTTTGAGCTTATTTTTGTGTATGGTGTTAGGGAGTGATCTAATCTCATACTTTTACATGTACCTGTCCAGTTTTCCCAGCACCACTTATTGAAGAGGCTGTCCTTTCTCCACTGTACATTCCTGCCACCTTTATCAAAGATAAGGTGTCCATATGTGCATGGGTTTATCTCTGGGATTTCTATCCTGTTCCATTGATCTATCTTTCTGTTTTTGTGCCAGTACCATACCGTCTTGATAACTGTAGCTTTGTAGTATATTCTGAAGTCAGGGAGCCTGATTCCTCCAGTTCCTTCTTTCGTTCTCAAGATTGCTTTGGCTATTCGGGGTCTTTTGTGTTTCCATACAAATTGTGAAATTTTTTGTTCTAGTTCTGTGAAAAATGCCAGTGGTGGTTTGATAGGGATTGCATTGAATCTATAGATTGCTTTGGGTAGTAGAGTCATTTTCACAATGTTGATTCTTCCAATCCAAGAACATGGTATAGCTCTCCATCTATTTGTATCATCTTTAATTTCTTTCATCAGTGTCTTATAATTTTCTGCATACAGGTCTTTTCTCTCCTTAGGTAGGTTTATTCCTAGATATTTTATTCTTTTTGTTGCAGTGGTAAATGGGAGTGTTTTCTTGATTTCACTTTCAGATTTTTCATCA
>NW_020839083.1:0-7390 GCF_003676395.1 Aethalodelphis obliquidens
TGATCCCATCTAGAGTACTTTTAATTTCATTTATTGTGTTGTTCATCGTTGCTTGCTTCATCTTTATTTCTTCTAGGTCCTTGTTAACTGATTCTTGCAATTTGTCCATTCTATTGTCCATTCTATCTCCAAGATTTCGGATCAACCTTACTATCATTATTCTGAATTCTCTTTCAGGTAGACTGCCTATTTCCTCTTCATTTGTTAGGTCTGGTGGGTTTTTATCTTGCTCCTTCATCTGCTGTGTGTTTTTCTGTCTTCTCATTTTGCTTATCTTACTGTGTTTGGGGTCTCCTTTTTTGCAGGCTGAAGGTTCGTAGTTCCTGTTGTTTTTTGTGTCTGTCCCCAGTGGCTAAGGTTGGTTCAGTGGGTTGTGTAGGCTTCCTGGTGGAGGGTACTAGTGCCTGTGTTCTGGTGTATGAGGCTGGATCTTGTCTTTCTGGTGGGCAGGTCTACGTCTGGTGGTGTGTTTTGGGGTGTCTGTAGACTTACTATGATTTTGGGCAGCCTCTCTGCTAATGGGTGGGGTTGTGTTCCTGTCTTGCTAGTTGTTTGGCATAGGATGTCCAGCACTGTAGCTTGCTGGTCGTTGAGTGAAGCTGGGTGCTGGTGTTGAGATGGAGATCTCTCGGAGATTTTTGCTGTTTGATATTATGTGCAGCTGGGAGGCCTCTTGTGGACCAGTGTCCTGAAGTTGGCTCTCCCACCTCAGAGGCACAGCACTAAGTCCTGGCTGCAGCACCAAGAGCCTTTCATCCACAGGGCTCCTTAATTTGATATGATTCGTTGTCTATTCAGGTATTCCACAGATGCAGGGTATATCAAGTTGATTGTGGAGCTTTAATCCGCTGCTTCTGAGGCTGCTGGGAGAGATTTCCCTTTCTCTTCTTTGTTCTGACAGTTCCCAGGGGCTCAGCTTTGGATGTGGCCCCGCCTGTGCGTGTAGGTCGCTGGAGGGCGTCTGTTCTTTGCTCAGACAGGACGAGGTTAAAGGAGCCGCTGATTCGGAGGCTCTGGCTCACCCAGGCCGGGGGGTAGGGAGGGTCACGGAGTGCGGGGCGGGCCTGCAGCGGCAGAGACCGGCGTGACGCTGCAGCCTGAGGCGCGCCGTGCGCTCTCCCGGGGAGCCGTCCCTGGATCCCGGGACCCTGGCAGTGGCGGGCTGCACAGGCTCCCCAGAAGGGCGTGTGGCTAGTGACCTGTGTTCGCACACAGGCCTCCTGGCGGCGGCAGCAGCGGCCTTAGCGTCCCATGTCCGTCTCTGGGCTCCGCACTCTTAGCCGCGGCTCGCGCCCGTCCCTGGAGCTCTCTCAAGCAGCGTTCTTAATCCCCTCTCCTCGTGCACCAGGAAACAAAGAGGGACGTAAAAGTCTCTTGCCTCTTCGGCAGGTCCACACCCCTCCCCGGACTCTCTCCCCGCCAGCCGCGGCGCACCAACGCCCTGCAGGCTGTGTTCACGCCGCCAACCTCAGTCCTCTCCCGGCGCTCCGACAAAAGCCGGAGCCTCAGCTCCCAGTCCCGCCCGCCCCGGCGGGCGAGCAGACAAGCCTCTCAGCTGGTGAGTGCCGGTCGGCCTGATCCTCTGCGCTGGAATCTGTCCGCTTTGCCCTCCGCACCCCTGTTGCTGTGCTCTCCTCCGCGGCTCCCAAGCTCCCCCACTCCGCCTCCCGAAGTCTCCACCCGCGAAGGGGCTTCCTAGTGTGTGGACACTTTTCCTCCTTCACAGCTCTCTCCCGCTGGTGCAGGACCCGTCCCTATCCTTTTGTCTCTGTTTAGTTTTTTCTTTTGCCCTAACCAGGTACGTGGGGGGTTCCTTGCCTTTTGGGAGGTCTGAGGTCTTCTGCCAGCGTTCAGTAGGTGTTCTGTAGGAGTTGTTCCACGCGTAGATGTATTTCTGGTGTATCTGTGGAGAGGAAGGTGATCTCTGCGTCTTACTCTTCTGCCATCTTCCCGGAAGTCCCTCTCTACAAGATCTTTTTGACCACCTCCTAGAGTAATGAAAATAAAAACAATAATAAACAAATGGGATGAAATGAAACTTAAAATCTTTTGCACAGCAAAGGAAACTATAAATGAGATGAAAAAACAACCCTCAGAATGGGAGGGAGTATATGCAAACGAAGCAGCTGAGAAGGGATTAATGTCCAAAATATACAAATAATACGTGCAGCTCAATATCAAATAAACAAACAACCCAATCAAAAAATGAGTGGAAGTGCTAAATAGACATTTCTCCAAAGAAGACATACAGATGGCCAAGAGGCACATGAAAAGATTCTCAACATCACTAATTATTAGAGAAATGCAAATCACAACTACAATGAAGTATCACCTCACACCGGTCAAAATGGCCATCATCAAAAATTCTACAAACAATAAGTGCTGGAGAGGGTGTGGAGAAAGGGAAGCCTCTTACACTGTTGGTGGGAATGCAAACTGATACAGCCAGTATGGAGAACAGTATGGAGGTTCCTTAAAAATCTAAAAATAGAACTTCCATATGACCCAGCAATCTCACTACTGGGTATATACCCAGAGAAAACCATAATTCCAAAAGATGCATGCACCCCAATATTCACTGCAGCTCTATTTACAATTGCCAGGACATGGATGCAACCTAAATATCCATCAACAGTGGAATGGATAAAGAAGTTGTGGTACATATATACAATGGAATATTATTCAGCTATAAAAAGGAATAAAATTGTGCCATATGCAGAGACATGGATGGACCTAGATACTGTCATACAGGGTGAAGTAAGTCAGCAAGAGAAAAACAAATATTGTATTAACACATATATGTGGAATTTAGAAAAATAGTAAAGATGAACCTATTTGCAAAGCAGAAATAGAGACAGAGACATAAAGAACAAACATATGGACACCAAGGGAGGAAAGGGTGGGGGGGTGGGATAAATTTGGAGATTGGGATTGATATATATACACTACTATGTATAAAATAGATAACTAATGAGAACCTCCCGTATAGCACAGGGGAAAAGAAAAAGAAGATACAATCTGTTTGTTAGACATATTTTAAGGTAACCTTAAAAATGCATTCTAATATACACTAGGTGTAGACAAATACTGTTTGATTCCACTTATACGAGGTACCTATAATAGTCAAATTCATAGAGTCAGAATGTACATTGAAAGATGCCAGGGACCAAGGGGTGAGGGGTGGGTTGGGGAGGGGGAATGGGGATTTAGTGTTTAATGAGGACAAAATTTCAGTTTAGGAAGTTGAAAAATTCTGGAGATGAATGATGGTGAGATTTGCACAACAATGTGAATGTACTTAGTGCCACTGAACTGTACAGTTAAATATGGTTAAAATCATGTGTTTTATATTATGTGACTTTTACCACAATTTAAAAAATTACTTTAAAAAAATCAGGAGACTTTCCTGCTTGAAACCCTTCAATAACTATGTTTCTCTTAGAATAAAGTCCAGATTCCTTATTATGCCTACCAGGCTTTACATGATATGCTTTAGTCTTAGGTCTTCAACCTCAACCCCTGCCATTACCACTCTTTTATTCTATGCTTTAATTATGTTAAAATTTATTTAGTTGTTCTAAGTTTTATCAGTACTAAACTTTTCGCACTCATCCACTGATACCCTTTGTCTGGACAATCCTTACCCTCTGCTTTCTCTAAGAAAGCTTTCCTTAATACTGTAAAGTTTAATATTGAAATTGAGCAGAACCCCTGAGGGGCTCCTGGGCACAAAATCGTTTCTGTCTCCTGTTTCTTGACTCCGTCTCCATGACCTTCCCTTAGTTCCAAAGGGCAGATTCCAACAGTTGTTAACCTGGGAAAGGAAGGGATGCAAAGACAAGGGAGGGGCAGCCAGGAAACAATAGTGCAGCCTTAAGGCATGGTCCTGGTTCCACCTCAAGGGATGCACATAACAATGTCTTTAAGCTCTTTAACATGTCATTATTCTTCATACCAGAGAAAGACCTCCTGAGGCTACATTAAAGGAACCAGAGAAACTCATCAAGAAGATTACCTGAGATCAGATTAGAGGAGTAGAGGCCCTGCATACACACTAATCTTATCAGCAACCTCACCCTTGAACCATTGCTATAAAACTCCTCATCAAATCCTCCCCTGTTGGGACACATAGTTGTTGGGGCAGGAGCTCATTGCGTCCACCTTTGCCTGGCAAAGCAATAAAGCTATTCTTTTCTACTTCAACCAAAACTCTGTCTCCAAGATTCGATTTGGCATTGGTGCACAGAGGCTGACCTTTCAGCATCAATATCTATTGAGGTTTTATCAAGTATGAGACAGTGTGCTAAGAACTTTACATACATATTCCTATTTAGTCTTGACAAAATGTCTCTTGTGTTTACCTCCATAACACACTCATAGAAATTCCATAGTTCTTATCACATTTTTTAATCAACTATTTGTCTATATTAATTATATTGGCCTGATCACATTAGAAAAAGAGAGGGGAAATGTAAAAATTAACTATAAATAAAAATTGGGCCATAACCACAGATATAGTTAAAATTTTACAGCCCTTGAGAGAATATGGTAAAAAAAAAATTAGACCAATCAATTTTTTAAATGTATGTGGTGGAGATAATTTTCTAAAATAATAGAAATCATCCAAATTGATTAAAAAAGAAAAAGAGGATTTCTGTTTCTGTTAAGACAACAGACAATATTACTAGACTAAACTTCTTATTTTAAATAACTAAGCTGCTAGATAAAAACTTTAAAACATTTTATTAAGAGCACTGTTGAATGCTTGCTTTGGCAGCACACATGCTAAAATTGGAATGATGCAGAGAAGATTAGCATGGCCCCTGCACAAGGATGATACACAAATTTGTGAAGCATTCCATATTAAAAAAAAAAAAAAAAAAAAAAGCACTTTTGAACAGCAAAGAAAGTAAGAAATTCTCAATCCAGGGATATAGTGATGGTGTGAACCAGATAGGTAAAAGGAATTTGAGGGCCTTTGCTAAACTAGGTGAACTTGGGTATCAGTTTTCGTAGTCTCATGGCACATGGAGTACAGGAGGAAAATTTTGTGATCTGCTCAAAATGGGGAGTATAAGAAGAGATCTTTCCCCATTTAAGTCAAAGACCCCAAAGGGTTTCACCTTAATGTAAGAGAGAACTAGAAATACTGCTCATTTTCACCAAAGATTACATGAAAATCTGTCTGAAACTTGGCAGTTTAGCAGAGGAAAGCAACAGCCCTAAAACACTGAATTCATAATCTGGCTTAAGGTGTGAGATTAAATTTGCACTTCAGGTGCAAATTTATAGTGTCTGAATCATTCTTAAACTCTCAAACTAAAAATTTAATGTAGTTCCAAATAAAATGTTATCCTTAGCTCTGGCAGAAACAAAATGCACACACTTTCTGAAGGAACCCACATAATACCAGGTCTCCATGAATTTTTTTTTTTTAACATCTTTATTGGAGTATAATTGCTTTACAATGGTGTGTTAGTTTCTGCTTTATAACAAAGTGAATCAGTCATACATAAACATATGTACCCATATGTCTTCCCTGTTGCGTCTCCGTCCCTCCCACCCTCCCTATCCCACCCCTCCAGGCTGTCACAAAGCACCGAGCCAATATCCCTGTGCCATGCGGCAGCTTCCCACAAGCTATCTACCTTACTACGTTTGTTAGTGTGTATATGCCCATGACTCTCTCTCGCCCTGTCACAGCTCACCCTTCCCCCTCCCCATAACCTCAAGTCTGTTCTCTAGGAGGTCTGTGTCTTTATTCCTGCTTTACCCCTAGGTTCTTCATGACATTTTTTTTCCTTAAATTCCATATATATGTGTTAGCATACGGTATTTGTCTTTTTCTTTCTGACTTACTTCACTCTGTGTGACAGACTCTAGGTCTATCCACCTCATTACAAATAGCTCAATTTCGTTTCTTTTTATGGCTGAGTAATATTCCATTGTATATATGTGCCACATCTTCTTTATCCATTCATCCGATGATGGGCACTTAGGTTATTTCCATCTCCGGGCAATTGTAAATAGAGCTGCAATGAACATTTTGGTACATGACTCTTTTTGAATTTTGGTTTTCTCAGGGTATATGCCCAGTAGTGGGATTGCTGGGTCATATGGTAGTTCTATTTGTAGTTTTTTAAGGAACCTCCATAGTGTTCTCCATAGTGGCTGAACCAATTCACATTCCCACCAGCAGTGCAAGAGTGTTCCCTTTTCTCCACACCCTCTCCAGCATTTACTGTTTCTAGATTTTTTGATGATGGCCATTCTGACTGGTGTGAGATGATATCTCATTGTAGTTTTGATTTGCATTTCTCTAATGATTAATGATGTTGAGCATTCTTTCATGTGTTTTTTGGCAGTCTGTATGTCTTCTTTGGAGAAATGTCTATTTAGGTCTTCTGCCCATTTTTGGATTGGGTTGTTTGTTTTCTTGTTATTGAGCTGCATGAGCTGCTTGTAAATTTTGGAGATTAATCCTTTGTCGGTTGCTTCATTTGCAAATATTTTCTCCCATTCTGAGGGTTGTCTTTTGGTCTTTTTTATGGTTTCCTTTGCTGTGCAAAAGCTTTGGAGTTTCATTAGGTCCCATTTGTTTATTTTTGTTTTTATTTCCATTACTCTAGGAGGTGGGTCAGAAAGGATCTTGCTGTGATTTATGTCATAGAGTGTTCTGCCTATGTTTTCCTCTAAGAGTTTGATAGTTTCTGGCCTTACATTTAGGTCTTTAATCCATTTTGAGCTTATTTTTGTGTATGGTGTTAGGGAGTGATCTAATCTCATACTTTTACATGTACCTGTCCAGTTTTCCCAGCACCACTTATTGAAGAGGCTGTCCTTTCTCCACTGTACATTCCTGCCACCTTTATCAAAGATAAGGTGTCCATATGTGCATGGGTTTATCTCTGGGATTTCTATCCTGTTCCATTGATCTATCTTTCTGTTTTTGTGCCAGTACCATACCGTCTTGATAACTGTAGCTTTGTAGTATATTCTGAAGTCAGGGAGCCTGATTCCTCCAGTTCCTTCTTTCGTTCTCAAGATTGCTTTGGCTATTCGGGGTCTTTTGTGTTTCCATACAAATTGTGAAATTTTTTGTTCTAGTTCTGTGAAAAATGCCAGTGGTGGTTTGATAGGGATTGCATTGAATCTATAGATTGCTTTGGGTAGTAGAGTCATTTTCACAATGTTGATTCTTCCAATCCAAGAACATGGTATAGCTCTCCATCTATTTGTATCATCTTTAATTTCTTTCATCAGTGTCTTATAATTTTCTGCATACAGGTCTTTTCTCTCCTTAGGTAGGTTTATTCCTAGATATTTTATTCTTTTTGTTGCAGTGGTAAATGGGAGTGTTTTCTTGATTTCACTTTCAGATTTTTCATCA
>NW_020839084.1:0-7387 GCF_003676395.1 Aethalodelphis obliquidens
GGGCGGGCGGCGGCGGGCCGAGGGGGCGCGGGGACACGGCCGGGCGCCCCTGCCCGCCGCGGAGCCCGCCGCCTGAAGGCTGCCCGGGGCGCGGAGCCGGCGCCGGCGCGGCGCGGGCGCAGGAGGCATTCCAGGCGCGATGTCGGTGCCGCTGCTCAAGATCGGGGTTGTGCTCAGCACCATGGCCATGATCACCAACTGGATGTCCCAGACGCTGCCCTCGCTGGTGGGCCTCAACACCACCAAGCTCTCGGCGGCCAGCGGCGGGACGCTCGACCGCAGCACCGGCGTAAGTGCGCCCGCCGCCCGCCCTGGCGGGGCCTCCTCGCCCGCTCCCTCCCGGTCCCCAGCCCCGGGCGGGAGGGCGCCGTGCGGGGTGGCCGGGCGCAGGGGCAAGGGCACGCGCGGGGGCCACCCTGCTCCCCACACCCCAGCCTCGGCCACTCCTCCGCCCGCGGTCCCCTCTGTGTGGCGCTTGCTGTCTCTGCCCGGTCCCCTCGCGGGGCCGGGGAGCCTGCCCAGGGACTCAGAGGCTTGGAGTCCTCGTTCAACTAATAAGTCCCTTGTTGATAAGGTTAGGGAACTGAAGCAGGGGTCTTGGGGACTTGTCCAAGGTCACTCAGCAAGTAAGGGGTGGAGACGCGGTGGACCCCAGTCTGGCTGGGTCCAGCCGGGGCTGGGAACTGAGCCCGCCCCACTTTGCAAAAGCCGGACTGGACCGGCCGGAGTGGGGCGCGGGCGGGCGGGCTCCGGAGCTCTTGCCCTCAAAGTCCCAAGGCGTCTTTCTCTCCCCATCCCCATGCGGAGATCCATAAGGTCCCCGCCGGCGGAGGGTGTAGAGGGGCCGGGCGGGGCCCGGGGAGCCACAGCTGCGGGGCTCGCCCCTTGCCTTCCGCGCGATGCCTTGGGGGAGGGGGTGAGCGGCCAGGGCCGCCTCTGGACTGGACTGACTTAGGTGGTGGCGGGAGCGGAGGCTGAGCCGGAACCACCGGGGAACGGCCGCTGGCGGGGCCGGCGGAGGAAGGGGCGCGCCTCAGGCTCGCTCCCTCTAAGCCGAAAGGAGAGGTGAAGGACACGCGGCTCCCTCTCGCGCTCCCTCTGGGCTGTCAAGGGCGCAGTGCTCGGGGAGGAGGTCTCCTGGTGACCCCTTCTGAGATGGTCATCCGTTCACCTCACCTGCTCTTTCGAGAACTGCAGGCAGCATTTTCTTCCTGATGACTTTGTTCCTACCTCTGGGTCCTGAGCTCCTGGGGTTGGAAATGAATCAAATGAAATGTATCTACTGTGGATTCCCTCCACCCAACTTCTCCCCATACCAACGCTAAAAATAGCAGGGAGGTGACTACCTGAGGCCACCGGGCAGGCTGCAGGGTCTGTACCCGGGGTGTTTTCGGACAGTGGTGTCTGTCTGCCCCGTGTACATGGGCGGGACCACCTGAGCTGGGTTGCAAGGTGACACCAGCCATGTCACCATGTCAGCAGCCATGTGCAGCTCTGGTTTCGTGACCGTCCTTGGGCACACCTCAGGTTTGAGGTTGGGTGTGACCCCTGCCCAACATGTCACCAGCAACTTGGTGACATCTGCCCAATGGCTAGTGGGTGGCAGCCTGTGCAGAGTTGAAGTCCAGCATCTCTGCGGGCAGCCTTGACCAGACCGCCAGCGGGAACACTGCTGGGGCTCGGGGTCATCGCAGCTCTGGGCTAAGAGGCTGCTGGGTCCCGGCTAGTACCACTGGTTCTGCTTCTCCAGTACCAGGGAGCAGCAGAGAGAGGCTGCGCCAGCCTCCCGTGCTCACCTTACGGGAGGAGATCCTATTTCTCAGTTCCGTGCCGTTGTGAGTCAACCAGCATGCAGTCTCCGGTCCCCCCTCCCTTCCACCTTGCCTATCAGTTGGGTCAGATGCCAAAACTCCCAACATCCCCTAAATTTAAAAGTCCCTTGAATTAAAAAAAATGTTTTAAAGAGTCATGCCTGCTTGACTCCCTTCCAGCCCTGGGGATCCTGATGGGAGACCGTCTGTGTTCCTCCCTGTTTGTACCTCCCCACGGTCGGCACATGTCTTTGGACCACTTCTTTCTGCCCTTTCCCAGGGGCTGGACGTGGACGGTCATCCCGGTGCGCCGCTTTCTGGTCTCACCTTTCTCCCTCCCTCTCCCTCGCCCCACGTGCTCTCCAGGTGCTGCCCACCAACCCTGAGGAGAGCTGGCAGGTGTACAGCTCTGCCCAGGACAGTGAGGGCAGGTGCATCTGCACGGTGGTCGCCCCCCAGCAGACCATGTGTTCACGGGATGCCCGCACGAAACAGCTGAGGCAGCTACTGGAGAAGGTGAGTCTGTGCAGGGTGTGTGCGCGTGTGTGTGCATTTGTGTGCCCACGCTGGCAGCAAGGTCTGTCCCAGCTCCAAGACCTCACTCTTCCCTGGCATGGCCCACTGGGAATACTGGTGAATGAATGAAATGGATGGATGGATGGAGGGAGGGAGGGAGGGAGGGAGGGAGGGAGGAACGGAGACTCCCCCAGGGCTGCCCAGGAGGAGGCGAAAAGCTCCACTGGGAGTCACGTGGGCTTTAGCGAGGGAGCATTTGGGGCTCCTCTCCCACACCGCTGTCTCCGGGTCACGCCCACAGCCTGTGGTCCAGAGGGCTCAGAGCTGTTGCCCAGCAGAACCTGGGAGAGCTCCCTCGGAGCCCGGAAGCAGGGCCGCTGGGTGGCATCTTTGCCCCCTGCTGCTGAGTGGTTGGACCCGGCGACAGCCAGGCCAGGCGTTCACGCCCATGGCTGCCTTCCCGGTGCAAAAGCAGATTAAATCGTCACCTTTGTGACCCACCTGGGCACAGCACTTGCGGTTTGAATCTGTCATTTCACTTGATCTTCACAAGAGCCAGGTGAAGGTGGCGAGGTTTTCACCCCGTTTTAAGAAGTGGAAATCTGGGTCCAGGCAGGTGGGCTGACTCTCCCAAGGCAAACAGCCAGTGAGCAGAGAGCCGGGTTGGCTCTCAAACCCGGGGCCGGCCTCCCACCTGGCCCACGACCTCTGCCCCCCACGGAGGCTGGCACTCCCCATGGATCTTGCCAACCCGCTGCCTGGAACATTCCTCCTGGGAACCCTGGGGTCTCAGGTAACCTGAGCGCCAGTTGTCCTGGGAGCTACTGAGGGGAGAAGGAGAAACGGCGGCCCTAGTACTCCACTCACTGCCCTCCCCAGGGAGAGGGTGCGTTTCACATCAGGCGCCTTCACGCCCTGCGGGAGAGGGGTCACACCTCCCACGCCACACACACGTGCTCACGTACGCACATGCGACACACACATCACACACAGCACATATAACAGAACACACAGATACACACAGGCCACACACAAATACGTATGCACAGTCACCACACACACCTCACACGTACACACACCACACACAACACGTGTACATACACCACATATAACTGAACACACAGATACACACAGAGACCACACACACAAATACATATGCACAGTCACCACACACACCTCACACGTACACACACACCTTACACACCACACATGTTACACGTAAACACTCACACAGACACACAGACACCACACACAAATTTGCATGTGCATACACACACTCACACACACACACACACACACACACACACCCCCTCAGTAAAGCCGAGACTTCTCCATCAGCCAAGGAGCGCTGGGGGGCCTGTGCCGGGAGGAGAGCCACCGCCCCGGGGGGAGGCCCGGCAGCCAGCGGAGTCTGTCTAGTTCGGTTCAAGCCCGGCTCATGCACAGACCCTCACACGGGTTCTGGCAAAGCAGGTCCCTTTTTGAAGTCGGTGGGGAGAGAGGGGTGTCCCTGAGGCTGTCGCGACCCTGCTGTGTGGACGGGGCCCGGGCAGGAGGAGGGCTTGGGGCAGCTGCCGCCTGGCTCCCCTCTGAGGACCTGTGCGTTTTTGTGCTGCTGTCTTTGATCACCCCAGTAAATCACTTTAAAAGAATGAAAGAAAAATGTGTGTAACAGGTTCCACAAACATTCATTGACACCAGACTAGACCGAAGCCTGATTGGGCCTTTAATTATTCATTATTGCAGAGGAGGGGGTGGAGCTCGGAGGGGCCTCGGGCGGCTGGGGGGGGGGCCCTCAAGCCCTCGGGAGGCCGTGGTAAGTTCCAGAAAGCTCTGTGAGCCCCTGGGAACACAGGCCTCGGAGGCCTCCTTCCTGCCTGTGCACAGCACAGCGTTACTGCTTAGACATTTAAAGCCCGCTTCTACACTCGTGGGCACTGTGGGTACTGTGTTGCCGCCGCTTCTCGGGGCAGAAGCCGTTTGTTGTATAGAGGGCCTGGCTGCTGTGTGAGAAGGGCAGGGCTGTGCGTCCCTCACTCCTTCCCCAGCCTCCTTCTCCTCTTTCCTTCTCGGTGGGCACCATCCGAGCATCTGTTCTGTCCGTGGGCCTGTGGTCCCAGCTGTGCCTGTGTCTCCAGCCTGACATCCTGTTCCAACCCACCTGAGGAGCTTCCAAAGGTGGAGCCTTCGGTCCCAAGCCCAGAGGTGCTGCTTTGAACTGGCCTGCGGTCTTGAGAGGAACCTAGCACCAGTGTCTCGTGAAAGCCAGGCCCTCACCCCGCGTTAGGGCTGAGGACCCATGGCAAAGGGCGGGCAGGGGCCTCAGGCTCTGTTCTCTTTGAAGAAGCTCATGGCCCAGAGCTTCAAAGTGTGGGCTCTGGAGTCGGTCCGGGCTTTGCATGGTGGCTGGCTGCTGTGTGACAGTAGCCAAGGCACTTAACTTCTCTGAGCCTTTGGTCTCCTTCTGTGTCAAATGAGACTTGAAATAGCGCCCACCTCCCAGAGTTTTGTAAGGGTCGGATGAGATCCATAACGCAGTGGGCTCAGCAGTGCCTGGAACGTAGAAAACGTCCCATAAGTATTAGCGATGAGTGGTCGCCTCCAGGCCAGCTGTGTCTGCTGCGTGGGCAGGTTGCTGCCGCCCCTCCCCCCTCGGCACCTGCAGCCACCTTGGGCGGGGTGGGGGATTGTGCCTTTGGTAGCTGTGTGACCTTGAACTCCTCAGTTGGCTCCTCGGGGACACATCCTACAGGTGAGAGAATGGACGCGCCCAGAGGCGGGGCCTCTAGACCGGGAGCTCAGAGAAGATGCAGGAGTGTGATGGCCGCCGGGGGCTTGATTACCTGCCTTCTGGTCAGCCGGAGAGGGAGGTGCTCATCCCGCCGGGGAAGGACTATAGGAGGGGCGTATTAAAGCGACTGAGTGACTTAGCATCTTGAAAATATGTTTTCTAAATTTCAAATTTAATTTAAAAACTTTTAAATGTGTTAAAAGCATCCTTCTCTGGCAGCTGAACAGCCCAGAGGGCTGTGTGTGGCCCCAGCAGAACCAGGCTGAAGCCCGCGAGGGTCCCGCAGCATCTGCTCGGCAGGTTTTAGCGGCAGCCTTGTGGGTTTTGCTGTCCATCAAGAATCCCCCTAGGAGGAGGAGGAGGAGGAGGAGGAGGAGGGGTCTTGACTGGAGCTGTCATTTTTGTTCCTTCCTCCCGCCCTACGGCTGTGCATTAGGTGCTGGGCCTTGCGCTTGCAATGAGGCCTGTCCACTTCCCCCCGTTGTCCAGCAAGGCAGTTGAGACAGGGGTGTGGGTCACTGCCGTGCAGGCATGGTGCCAACAAGGTGATGGTGTTTCCAAGTGGTGTGCGGCCACTTCTGGCTTGGCTCATCAGGGAAGCCTCCCTGGAGGAGGTGGCATTTGGGCTGGGCCTGGAAGGATAAAGGGAAATACAGCTTTTCTCAAAAGAAGTCAGTTATTCAAAGTGACAGAACAAACTGTTGAGGGGGACAGGAAGACCTGAGGTAACAGAGCAAGTATATTTCAGTTTCCCCTAAAACATCAAAACAGAAAGGATCAGAGCAAGTCAGAGTCACCCACATACTGTATTTTACAAACCTGAATTTTTAAACTGAATACGTGTGCATTCCTTTCAAATAACAAGCCAGAGAATCCCAGGCATTTTTAAGCGCTGAGCTGAGTGGTATCAGTTTTTCCTCCTTTGGGTTTCTCTTTCTCATTTATTTTATTTGCGGGGGGGGTGAAGGACATACCTTAAGAAGTGCAAACCACACTATCATCTCTTCTTTTACTGACCAGGCAAAGCTAAGCCTCATACCCAAATGATTTAGTTCCAAAAAAGGGAGGGTATTTGCAAATTCAGCAAAAAAGAAAACAGAAATGAAGATTTGCGGTTATGGAGGTATCTTCCCACTGGTAATTGGATTCGATTCTGAGAAAATGACCCAAACATCACTTTGGCCACCCTGAGCCTTTTCCACCTCCCTGCTACCCCAAATGCATTGGCACAGAAGCGCAAGCCAGTTTCCTGAAAATAAAATGCACTGGCAGGTGGCTGCACTAAAATTGTTTTTCTTTGAAGCTCTCTGGAACCCTGTTGAATATTAAAGTTTCATCTTGAGGCTAGACTCAATTCAGATCTGCCTGTAAAGGTGCAGAACAGAGATTCTTCATTTGCTGGGGGATTGATTCCTGAATCTCTGTTCTGAATGTACGTGTCTTCAGAACAGTCACCTACCTATGATACTGTGGGATGTGATGGATGGCGTGCAAGATGCAGAATCTGGGAGCCCAGTCCCCTGCTTCCCGAGCACTGCGCTTATGCAATCAGCCCTCTCAGCGAGACACCCAGTGAGATTTAGGGGGAAAGAGGTCTGTGCCTGGAGGTGGGGGAAGCCCAGCTATGCTGTTCATCTTTGTTGGTGTTTATGCCTGCCTGACTGATTTCATCCTGCAGAATAAAGAGACTAGAAACAATCCCCTGCCCACGCACCCCAAAAAAAGAAGAAAAAAATCACCCAAAGCCATATGCCTGGAGCTATGACCAACAGGGAACCAGAGATCCCTGCACCCCTGTTTGTAAGAACACGTCCTGGAAGATGGCAGAAGAAATGTTGACTGAACCAATTTGCTCTGTTTGGGGGGTTCTTGGTCATAACAATCCCTGCTGCTGGTGATTAACTAGTAAGTCACGCACGAGCCGCTTCTGGCTCCCAGTGGGCTGGCCATGTGGAAAAGGTCATTGTCGTTCGTTAGGAGGCAAATGAGGTCTGCAGGCACCTGCCGCAGCTCCGTCCTTGAATCTGTTGCCTTTTTGACAGGTGCAAAACATGTCTCAATCCATAGAGGTCCTGGACAGGCGGACTCAGAGGGACTTGCAGTACGTGGAGAAGATGGAGAGCCAAATGAAAGGACTGGAGTCCAAGTTCAAACAGGTGGAGGAGAGTCATAAGCAACACCTGGCCAGGCAGTTCAAGGTATGTGTGCTGCCTCCTCTCCTCCTCCCCTCCCCCTCCTCCTCCTCCCCCTCCCCCTCCCCTCCCCTCCC
>NW_020839085.1:0-7386 GCF_003676395.1 Aethalodelphis obliquidens
GGTGGCTCATCTGGAAGGAGAGGCAAACTCTGTCTCCCCTTCACTCGGTTTCGGCAGTTCCCTTGGTGATAACTGCCATCTGAAGAAGTTTCGGTTTTGAAGCGAGCTCGCGGTGGCCCATGCGTATATGTGTTTCGTGGAGTTTTAACTGTTTCTGTATTGTGGTCTATTCTTCTTCTCTGACGGACGACAATGGGACAGACTATGACGACTCCTCTTTCCCTTACCCTAAGCCATTGGACCGAAGTTCGGGCCAGAGCCCATAATTTTTCGGTAAAAATAAAAAAAGGAAAGTGGCAGACTTTGTGTGCCTCTGAATGGCCAACATTTCAGATAGGATGGCCCCCCGAAGGATCCTTTTTATTAGACAAGATTAAGCTGCTGAAGTCTAAGATATTTAATATAGATCCCCACGGACACCCAGACCAAGTACCATATGTCTTGGTCTGGGAAGATTTAATTCTCTCCCCACCTCCGTGGGTCCGGCCCTTTGTTTCCTCAACAGGTACGTCCGCGCACACATCAGCAGCGTCGGAGATATTAGCCTTAAAGAAAAACCCCAACACGGAGAAGCTACCCGACGCCCCGGATCCACCGAAGGCGATTTATCCTGACCCGCAGTCCGATTTGCTTCTTTTGGATTCCCCACCCCCTTATCCTCCGGCCCCAAATCCCCTACCACCTAGAGGACCCCCAGCTCCACTGCCCTCGGCACCAAGGGAACCATCCATGATGGAAGAAGAAAGGGTCCCTCAGCGGGCACTAGGAGCCGGAGGGCTATCTCCCCGGACTCCACTGCCCTACCTCTTAGAGAGTATGGCCCCCCCCGACGGCCAAGGGAATAGACCTCTCCAATATTGGCCCTTTTCCTCTGCAGATCTTTATAATTGGAAAATGCATAACCCAACTTTTTCCGAAAATCCACAGGCCCTTACCGCTTTAATAGAATCTCTTGTTTTCTCCCACCAGCCCACATGAGATGATTGTCAGCAGTTGCTCCAGACTCTCCTAACGACTGAGGAGAGGCAACGGGTTCTTTTAGAAGCCAGAAAAAATGTATTAGGCGCCAATGGGCAACCTACCCAGCTGCCTAACGAGATTGATGCTGGTTTCCCACTCGTCAGGCCAAACTGGGATTTCAATGCCCCGGAAGGTAGGGAGCGCCTGAAAACGTATCGCCAGGCTCTGGTGGCGGGTCTCCATGGAGCGGCCAGACGGCCCACTAATTTGGCTAAGGTAAGGGAAGTCACTCAGGGGCCCCAGGAATCTCCAAGTGTGTTCCTGGAACGTTTAATGGAAGCCTTTAGACGCTTTACCCCTTATGATCCAACTTCGGAGGAACATAGGGCTACTATAGCAATGGCTTTCATAGATCAAGCGGCCCCTGATATTAAGAAGAAATTACAGAGGCTAGATGGCTTGCAGGGATTTTCGCTTCAGGAGTTAGTAAAAGAGGCAGATAAAGTATATAACAAAAGAGAAACAGAGGAAGAGAAGGAAGAAAGCAAGCAGAAAGAGCAGGCAGCCCGTGAAAGAAGACGAGATAAGAGACAAGAGAGGAATTTAAGTAAGATACTGGCCACTGTGGTTGGAGGAAAAAATATAGGGGATAGAAATGGGCAGGAAGGGCGAACGGCAGACAGAAGGCGGCCATTAGACAAGGACCAATGTGCCTACTGTAAAGAAAAAGGACATTGGGCGAGAGAATGCCCTAAGAAAAAGAATGGAGGAAGGCCAACCAGAAACAAGATCTTAACATTGGAAGAAGAAAACTAGGAAAGTCAGGGCTCGAACCCTCTCCCCGAGCCCCGGGTAACTCTTAAAGTAGAGGGGGAACCTGTTCAATTTTTGGTAGATACCGGAGCCCAGCACTCCGTCCTTCTCCACTCAAAAGGTCCTATCTCAGCTAAAAGGTCATGGGTACAAGGAGCCACTGGGAATAAACAATATTCATGGACCACACGAAGGACAGTAGATCTTGGGATTGGACGAGTAACCCATTCATTTTTGATTATTCCGGAATGCCCCTATCCTTTGCTGGGAAGAGATTTACTCTCCAAAGTAGGGGCTCAAATCCACTTTCAGCCAGAAGGTCCCACCATAACTGATAATAAAGGAAGGTTACTTCAAATATTGACTATGAAATTAGAAGATGAATATAAATTATACGAGCAGCCTTCATCCTCACGAGTTAATGTTACAGATTGGGTAACTCGGTTCCCTCAAGCCTGGGCAGAAACTGCCGGAATGGGGATGGCCAAAAATCGGCCCCCGGTGCTAGTGGAACTCAAGGCAACTGCCACCCCAATAACGGTCCGTCAATACCCCATGAGTAGAGAAGCCAAAGACGGTATCCGTCCCCATATACAGAGGCTACTAGACTTGGGCATCTTAATAAGATGTCAATCAGCATGGAACACCCCTCTCCTGCCGGTAAAGAAACCAGGAACAAATGATTATCGGCCGGTGCAGGATCTACGAGAGGTAAACAAACGGGTGGCAGACCTCCACCCCACAGTTCCAAACCCTTACAACCTCCTGAGCACTCTTCCACCTCAACATACGTGGTATACTGTTTTGGACCTTAAAGATGCTTTTTTCTGTTTAAGACTCTCTCCCCTGAGCCAACCCTACTTTGCCTTCGAATGGAAAGATCCAACATCGGGAATGTCTGGTCAGCTGACATGGACACGGCTACCTCAGGGATTTAAGAACTCCCCGACCATCTTTGATGAAGCCCTCCATCAGGATTTGGCATTATATAGAGAATCAAATCCCCAGGTAACATTACTCCAATACGTTGATGATATTTTATTAGCTGCTGAGACCCAAGAAGATTGTATCAAGGGTACTGAAAAACTGTTAACGGAACTTGGAACCCTGGGATATAGAGCCTCAGCCAAGAAAGCACAAATATGCCAACAACAGGTCAGTTACCTGGGGTATCTATTAAAAGGGGGGCAAAGATGGCTCACGGAGAGCAGAAAGGATACGGTGGCCCAAATTCCGGCTCCCAAAAACGCCAGGCAGGTTAGAGAATTTTGGGGGACGGCCGGATTCTGTAGACTATGGATTCCAGGGTTTGCTGAGCTGGCAGCCCCATTGTACCCCCTAACCAAAAACAGCACTCCTTTCGTTTGGGGCGATAAGGAACAACGGGCTTTTGACCAAATCAAACGAGCTTTACTTTCAGCTCCAGCCCTAGGACTGCCAGATGTAACCAAACCTTTTCATTTATATGTGGCCAAAAATAAGGGCATTGCAAAAGGAGTATTGACTCAGAAATTGGGTCCCTGGAATCGTCCAGTTGCTTATTTGTCAAAAAAATTGGACCCTGTGGCATCAGGATGGCCCACCTGTTTAAAGATAATCGCTGCAGTGGCCGTTCTAGTCAAAGATGCTGACAAACTAACTTTAGGACAAAATCTGACGATAACAGCTCCTCATGCCCTGGAAAATGTAGTCCGTCAACCACCGGATAGGTGGCTAACTAATGCCAGGATGACCCATTACCAAACCCTGTTGCTAAACTCAGATCGCATCAAGTTTGCTCCAGCCACAGGACTCAATCCAGCCACCTTGCTACCTGATCCTGACTTGGAAGGCTCCACCATCATACATGATTGTCAGGAAGTACTGGCCGCAGCACACGGCAGTAGGCCAGATCTGATGGACCTGCCCCTCCCTGATGCTGATTTCACCTGGTTCACGGATGGGAGCAGTTTCCTGGAGGAAGGTAAGCGTCGAACTGGGGCAGCCGTGGTAGACGGGAAACAAGTCATATGGGCAGCGGCGCTACCACAAGGGACCTCAGCCCAACGAGCTGAATTAATTGCCCTGACGAGGGCATTAGAGATGGCAGAGAATAAAAAAGTAAACATCTACACAGACAGTAGATATGCGTTTGCTACCGCTCATATCCACGGTGCCATTTACCAACGGAGAGGGCTACTAACTTCAGGTGGCAAAGAAATTAAAAACAAAGACGAAATCATGGCTTTGTTGACTGCACTCATGCTTCCTACTAAAGTCAGTATCATCCACTGCCCTGGACATCAAAAAGGAAATACCCCAATAATTAGGGGAAATAATATGGCTGACCAAGTGGCCGGAGAAATAGCATCGGGAGAAGTCATTTTAGGACTGTCAGATAAAGTTCCTGAAAAACCAGGCCGCGATGAAAAAATCATCCCGGCCACAACAAAAGGAACTTTGTCCCCTCAGCAAGCAGAATCCATGTTACAACAGATGCACAGATGGACACATTTGGGGACTAAAAAGATGGTAGCCTTGTTACAAAAAGCCGGGTACGAAACCCCTGGAATGACAAAATTAGCTGAACAAATTGTGTAGGAATGCGTCCCATGTCAACAGGTAAATGCTCACAAAGGGAAACTTGAAACTGGAAAGAGACTCAGGGGGGACCGCCCAGGAACTTACTGGGAAGTAGACTTTACCGAAGTGCGTCCTGGAAGGTACGGTAATAAATACCTTTTAGTTTTTGTAGACACTTTTTCAGGATGGATAGAGGCTTTCCCAACAAAAAAAAAAACAGCTGCTGTAGTAGCCAAAAAGATTTTAGAAGAAATTTTTCCTCGATTTGGAGCACTAAAGGTAATAGGGTCTGATAATGGTCCAGCCTTCGTCGCCCAGGTAAGTTAGGATGTGGCCAGATATTTGGGGACTGATTGGAAATTACATTGTGCCTATAGACCCCAAAGTTCAGGTCAGGTAGAAAGAATGAATAGAACGCTAAAAGAGACCCTAACCAAATTGTCCTTGGAGACTGGCGGTACAGATTGGACGGTGCTCCTTCCTTTAGCCCTGTTCCGGGTTAGGAATACACCTTCCCGGTACCATCTTACTCCTTTTGAGGTGCTATACGGGGCCCCACCTCCCCTCCTCACTTTAGGAAAAGAAATAAAACCTGATTGTCAAAATAACACTGACTTATATGCTAGGCTACTGGGACTCCAATTGGTCCAGAAAAAAATATGGTCCCAACTCGCCAAGGCCTACCAACCGGGAACACCGGGAGAAACTCATCCTTTCCAAGTCGGAGACTCCGTATACGTCCGTCGGCATCGAACCCAGACGTTGGAACCTCGATGGAAAGGACCATACACCGTCCTCCTCACCACCCCAACGGCCATAAAAGTGGACGGCATCGCTGCCTGGATCCATGCTTCACATGTGAAGGCTGCACTAGCGACGGCATCATCAGGATGGCGGGCCCAAAGAACCGACAACCCGCTCAAACTCAAGCTTCTACGAACCTAGGACTTATAATTTTGGTTTTACTGCCTTTATTAACTGTAAGTGATTTTAGCCCTCACCTCCCCCAACGTTTAACTTGGCAGGTAATTTCTCAGACTGGAGATGTAACCTGGTCCATTAGTCATACTGCACCCCCCTGGACCTGGTGGCCAGATCTTTTTCCTGATGTTTGTAAATTGGCTATAGGAGCACCTTATTGGGATACAGAAGATTCTCATGATATGAACACTGCCCCTTCCAAAGTTTCGGAAACTGATTGGTTTGGGCCGGGTTGCAAAAATGCAGGCAAAAGAATGATGCTTGGTATCCTCACTTTCTACGTATGCCCCGGGTTCCACCGCCCTTGATCTCTGAATTATAAATGTGGTGGAACTGAAAACTTTTATTGCAAAAACTGGGGATGTAAAACTACCGGGGATACTAATTGGAAACCCACCTTAACTTGGGATTTTATTACTGTAACGGCTAATTATTCTCATAATGAGGATACCGGACACCGGAGTAAATGTTCAGGATGGTGTCATCCCCTTAAAATTTCCTTTAGTAATCCCGGAAAAAGAGATGAAAAATGGATAAATGGTCATTCTTGGGGCATTAGATTTTACATGAGGGAATATGATTTAGGAATATTAATGACCTTTAAGCTAAAGATTGAGACTCCTGCTCCTATATCAATAGGCCCAAATCCCGTACTTGGCCCCCCTTTGCTTCCCCCGGCCCCTTCAACTACATCAACAAAGAATGAGACTAATGAAACCTCTGGATCCAAAGAACCCACAGTTAAGCCTGGGACTCCTCGGGATAGGATGCTTTCTTTTGTGCAGGCAGCCTTTACGGTTCTCAATGCTACAAACCCAGAGGCTACAAAATCATGTTGGCTTTGCTATGCTGCCCCTCCCCCTTATTATGATGCTATAGGATATAGCTCCAACTATACTAATTCTACCTCCTCAGACCAATGTCGATGGAAGCAAGAAGGGACCAGTAAATTAACCCTGTCCTCGGTTTCTGGAAATGGTACTTGTATAGGAACACCTCCCCAGTCCCATAGACACCTTTGTCATGATTTTAGCCTCCCTTCAGGCTCAGGATATCTTGTACCTCCTCAAGATGGATGATGGGCATGTAACACGGGGCTCACCCCTTGTGTCTCTTTAGAGGTTCTTAATACCTCAGCTGACTTTTGTGTGTTAGTACCTCTTATTGTTTTATTGTTGATTTTAACTTTTGGACCATGTATTCTAAATCGCTTGATAACATTTATTAGAGAACGTATCAGTACTGTACAAGTTCTAATGTTAAGACAACAGTACCAAAGTTTACGAACAGAAGGTTGAGATTCCATGATTGGAATCAATAGTCACAAGAAAAAGGGGGGAATGTGGGGCTCGAGGGACATTGTTCCAGCTAATGATTAAGAACTCTCCAGACAGTAGGGGCTTCTTAGACAATGGGTAAATTTCCAGGATGTCCGGCCCCCTTCCGAGAAGGAGGGAGATAACAAAATGTAAAAAAGGTGTCTGTCAAAGACCAATCAGGCAGCTAGGGACAAGTTCCCTCTCTGGTCCGAGCCTAAGCCGGGACCAATCAGCAGGAGAACACAACCAAATCTATAATTTACATACGGGGAAGTGGGAACCTATAAAACTGACATATTCGCGCCCAAAAGGGTTCCTTCTTCGACCTCCTGCGTGAGGACCAAGGAACCCCGGTGCACCGGCCTTCAATAAACCTCTTGCGTTTTGCATCGGCTTCCGACTCTTGTTGTTTCCTGGGCGAGTCGAAACTCCTAGGAGACCGCGAAGGTCTAACATTTGGGGGCTCGTCCGGGATTCCACTCGCCCCGGACCACAATAACATCGGGAGTTGGAGGTACCAGGTAAGCTCGAGCTTGATTGTCTGTTTGTCCCTTGTTCTTTGTGGGCCATTATCGGAGGAAAGCCGTAAGAATCGGCTTATTATGGAATCTGTATCGGACCTCTGGCTAGGCAGACGTGCTAATAGCCGGCGTCCATGAGCCCTAGGGGACGCCCTGGTGGCTCATCTGGAAGGAGAGGCAAACTCTGTCTCCCCTTCACTCGGTTTCGGCAGTTCCCTTGGTGATAACTG
>NW_020839086.1:0-7385 GCF_003676395.1 Aethalodelphis obliquidens
TTCTTCTTCTTCTTCTTCTTCTTCTTCTTCTTCTTCTTCTTCTTCCTGTTAACTTGGTCATGATTACTGGTAGCTGCCATTAGGTATTTGTAGGCTTCATTAGAGTAGGATCAACCAAATTCCAAATTCTCATACAATTTTCAACTCTTAGAAAAGAAAAAGCATGCTATTCTATGCCCATATATTTTTTTTTGAATGTTGAGAAAAATGTCAAGCCTATCAAACCCAGCAAACTAAGTTTTAAAGAAGAATGATTATCTTCTGTTTTTTCACATGCTGTTAGAAGTGTCCATGAAGGTTCAGAAAACAAAAGATTTGGTTCATGTTTCTTAAAGGGCAAAACAAACTTTCCTTGACAAGTCAAATGACTTGTAATGAATGACTTCAACATAAATGACATGTTTTTTCAGTAAGAAATCCATTTTAAATCTCATGAATTCTTTTAAAAGTAAACTTTTGAACCTTAAGTGTGATCACTTAGAAAATCAACCAAATAAAGATAATGATCTATAAGGACCTAATATTTACCAGACAACTTCAAGGGTAAATTGGAATCCACATGTTTGAAGAGTGTTAACAATCTTCATAAGTCCTTCATAATTCCTTTATATACAATCTTTATTTTAAAATATATTGGTCAACATTGTTTTATAAATTTATACAATTTTTATTTTTATAGTCCATATTATTTTCAATATAGTCTTCTCAGTGTTCTATTATCACTCATAACCATATTCACACTGAATATTAAAACCTTTAGTTTTTACTCAATTATCACCATAGTTCTTCTCACATCCTCTAGCATTTCTCATTTCTTTCCACACTTCCTAATTTTGTTTAACCATGATACTACAAATATCTCATTACTCTAGCTCTATTATTATTCCTCACCTTTCTTTAAGCTAATATCACACATTCTTTCCAATTGTAAAGTTTCATATAATAGCCCTTCCATTTTTCCCCCCCTTAGTCCCTGGCATATTTTTCTTTGCAATTATTCATTTGCTATGCCAGCTACTATCTCCATGAAAAGATTTAGGTTGTGGTGTCCTACATTTTTAGAAAGCTTTTTACAACCGTCAGTTCTTCTGATAATTAGTATGAAACCCTTACCAGCAACTTTCTTTGCCTCTTTGAGTCCTGAAAATTAATTATTTATGCAGCAAATGTAGGATGACTTTGATTTTCATCTATTCTTTTGTCAACCAGAGTTGCTATTCAGATACTGTATTAAATACCTAGTTCAAAATTTACCACATAATTGAAAGGAGAAATGGAATTTCAGAGGAAAAAAAGTTTTCCCAAGAATATAGCATGTTTTAGTAGAATTAAAGAAGGCAAAAATTATAGATATAACAAAGTTAATTTCATACATTTCAAAGCACATTACCATTCTTTATTTTTAAAGGGGACCTCAGTCCTCTACCATTGTTACTGAGATATTGTTTTCTAAATTAATTATGCCTCTGAATAAATATTAATATATATGGTATTCTGTATCTGATGTTATACCTATTTTTATTTTTTGCAAAATATCCCTTTTCTTTTAAAAGTCAGGTTTCAAATCCCAGGGGAATATTCCTGCAAAAACTCCTCCTCAAAAGAACTAAGCATGATATGCTAGTGGCACAATGACAACTAGAAATGAAAGAACAGAAATGCGGGACAAAGGGAAAGTGTAACTAAACTAATCTCACCACTGCCGCCCTGTGCATATATACACTACTACTGCTACTACTACTACTACTATTAGCAAACAGTCATTCGATATATAGAATTATGAAACTGAGTTGAGCCATAATTATCTCAGCACTTAAGTAATAATATAATAATGAACACTTGAGTTTTAATTATATATTTTGCAGGCAAATGAATGTCAGGATAGTTGGAATGAAGTATCTAAAAAAACAAGAGACACAAAATGAAATAATTGATAGAGGAAGAGAGGAGAGAAATTTCTCACAAAGCTCATTTCTTCACACCTGGGACTTCTATTTGACTTTTTATCACTTGGCTCCTAATTTTATAAATTAATTAAATGTATGTTATCATATTCATATATAATTTTGAAAAATATACATGAGAGTGGCATATATTTTAAAAATAATCTTATACATATATTAAAATGGACCATATTAAAACACAACAAATAAACAGATGACATCTAGCAGATGAACACAAGAAAGTAGGAATAATTGCAAGCAGCTGTTTAGAATAATAAACGTATGGAGTTTCTAACCAACTGAAACTGTTGGTTGAACTGTTTTTGAGCCCTGAGTCACTTACTGACTTTATTTTGTATATATTACATCATTTTAAGTAAACATTAGTAATTTAATATTTAAAATGTGATTAAAAAGTAGCACCCAACTCATACTCCTGTTATGAACATGATGTTTTTGTCATAATAAATGAAAAATATTTAGCCTAGTGTCTAACACCTGATAAGAACTGAATAAAAACAAAATTATTTTATTATTAATAATGTCTCTAGGATCTTTTATAAACTGTCAGTCAAAACTCTAATCATGATGCTCTAATTCTAATCATGAAAATTGGAATAAAACACTTAGAGTTCTTTCAAAGAAAGAAGGTTTAAAGATGAAGCATGTAAGACATTGTAAGATCTTTCACTCCAGGGTAGTGCCTTTGACTTTTCCAGCAGCTGGTTGAATCTAACACAATGTCTTACATGCAATAAGTACTAAATCATTTCTTGTAAGATGAATGAACTCTTTCATATGAAAGGCAACTCAAGTTACAAAGAATTATGCTTTAAATAATAGATTATCTGAAAGAAAACAATACAGTAAAACAATGCATATTTTTAGGAAGATAATTTTATTGTAAATTGTGGATTAAGAGAGTAGTGAACTAATATTAATGGAAAAATACACAGTTCAACTTAGATTTTATCCTCTGTTAAAAATATTAGACTGAAAACAAAGTTTTCTCTAAGTTTTTAAATTGTGGATAGAAAAATCAAACAACCTGACTGGTAATCTTTGTAAAATGTATAAAGTATCCTTTTTATTCAAATAAAAATTTACAATCAGAATCATATTGACAGATATTCATAACTCTAAATATAATACATCATAACTAGAAAAAAATGATAAGGATTCCTTGCAACCCTTTCCATGGAGATTTTTTGTCTTTTATATCTTAAGTATCTCATAGCCAACAGTTGAGGTAGTTGTTCACCTTGGTATCAGTTAGTACACACATACAATTTCTCCACCTTCATCCTGTAAAACTGTGTGCTTAAAAGGTCGTCCTTTAAAGCTCTGTTTCCTCTCCATCTCTCCAGTACTGTAATACACAGATCTACTGATCCCCCTGTAATCTTTACATGAAAGATTTTACATGAAAGTCTGTTTTAAATCCTTAGGCTTAAAAAAACTACTTCTAAATAAGATAAAGTTTCTTGTCACCAATTCCAATCTGTGCTGGTGAAGGAAGGGTTTCATCAAACCATCAAGCAATTCTCCATCACCAGTTGAGTGCTCAGTAATTCAGCTCTGTTCTGATATTATCTATCCCAAGATAGTGTCAAGTCCCACAGTTAAGGGCTCAGTCCCACAAAACTGCTGTCCTCTTCTACACTTCAGATGCCAGTCACAAATCCAAGTTCTCGCCTTTGCTTCTGACAGATGGTTATAGATCAGAAGTTCCCATGTTCCTCTTCTTGGGTTCAATTGATTTGCTAGAAAACTTCACAGAACTCAGAGAAACATTTTACTTACTGGATTTCCAGCTTCATATAGAAGAGTATAACTAAGGACCTGATGGAAGAGATGCATAGGGCAAGGGATGAGGAAAGGGTGCAGTGTTTCCATGCTCTCTCTGAAAGTTTTATTCTCTCATCTCAACATACATTCACCAACCCAGAGGCTCTTCAAACCCAGTCCTGTTGGATTTTTATAGAGGCTTCTTTATATAAGCATATTTTGATTAAATCATTGGCCATTGGCAATTGATTCAAACTCCAGCTCCTCTCCCCTCCTCAGAGGTCATGGGGGTGGGACTCAAAGTTCCTATCCTCTAATCATGTGGTTGGTTCTCCTAATAGCCAGCTCCCATACTTAGGTGCTTTCCAAAGCTCACCTTATTAACCTAAACCCAGTTGTGGTGGAAAGCAGCTGATTTTGAATAACAAAATATCCATTTCACCTCTTTGACTTTGAAGCAATTTCAGAAACTGACAACAAGAGATTGAATTTTATAACAAAAGATGCTCCCATTGCTTTTACTTCTCAGAAAATCCCAAGGTTTTGGAAGCTGTAAACCAGGAACCTTGGTTAGAGGTCACATACTATAGTAAGATCACATCCTTACTATAAATCACAATATCACACAGAGTATATAGATCAGAGAGAGAAGATAGAAAGTGGGTGGTTTTGAGGTTTGAGAATAGTTACCCAGGGTTGTGCCCTTGAGGGTAGAATTTAAAAAGGCAAAAAGGGCTAAAGGGAATGATGATGTACACAAGGGAGTGAATACAATGATTGACTGTGAGATTTAAGCTGGGTAGGAATGGAAGATGATGTTAGCCAATGAGTGTCAGTGAAAATGGTGGTAGGATTAATATGTTCTGCAGGTTGTTAAGAGTGAGCAATCATGGTACTACAAGGATGTGATAGACAGAGAAAAGAGGATGACATTCAGGTTTTTGTTGCTTGTAGTTATCAGTAATATACTTGAAATTCAATGCTGGGAAGTTGGAGGATGGAAGGAAGAAGAATGTTCTAGAAGTAACAAAGGAGGAGTCAGTAGGCTACTTATACTCTTTGTGTGGCCAAAGGTAAAGAAAACAGGCACCTCTTGAGAAAATTGAAGGGAAATAATCAGAGATCTCAGGGGAAAGCAAGGTTTCTGTGTGACAAAGGTGATGGAACTGTTCAGAGAAGATTCTACAGACATGGGGGAGTATTTATGACCTACTGTGTTTGCATAATTGAAAAGAGATGGAAAAATGCAGATATAAAAGGAGACATTCCAATCTACATGGGAATTAGTTTGAGGGAGATTGTGGATCCCTGTGAGTCTGGGTTTTTTTTTTTTTTTTGATAATTGGACAAAATATGACTAATAGTGGTATATAGGAAATTGTATGCTTCTAAGACTTGCAAATGGAGATGGCATCCTGAAAAGTTGCTGTGTTACCTGTAAACAAGCAGGATTTCCTCTTGACCCATTTTAATGTGGAGATGGAAGGACTTAGTCCCATGAGTGTTAATGCTTCAACCCCTCTAGGGTGTGTGATTTGGAAACTTTCTCGTTTTAAGTATGTGGAGCTCTCTTGAATCCTGGTTTTAGGTCAAAGAAAGCAAGGCTGACAAATGTACTCATAAATCCATCTTTGTTCATGAGGAAATCTTTTGCATTGAAATTTAAAGTGCCCTCCTTGAAAATTAAGTAATTTCAACTATCAGCAGGTGTTCAAGAGCCATAAGGTACTTGTAACTTTGAGTGGCAACGAGATTTATTAGTAGAACATGAAATTAGAATCCCAACAAATGCTGTAATTTTAATTTGTAGATACCAGAGTTTAATAGTCATAATTACTTATGGAAAATATAACCTTTCAATAAAATAAAGAGAAATAAAAACAATAAAAAAGTGCATGATTTTCAATTAGTTCCTACCAAAGAGAGGAATGACTCTTTAAAAGAGTCATGACTCTTTAAAAGAGTAAATTATTTGGCAGTCTTTCATTTATTAATATTTACTTATTATCAAACATTTCTGTATTGTCCATACTGTGTGAAGTATCAGGCATGGAATTATATAATATATGCAGTTTCTTTTCTCACAGTTAGTCACCAAAAAAAGAAAAACACAATACAAATAATCTAGTACATTGAAAGCAATATTGCATTAAGCATTTCTTAAGGGTTCTAAGACAGTTAATATACTCCTGAAATTTAGATTATTATAATTGAGTCATTTTATGCATGGGAACATTCTTATTTTTCTGAAAATTAAAATATTTTATTCAAGACACCGTTATTTCTAAGATTCTTAAATCAATGCCTTTTTTCCTCCTCCTTCTACAAAGTAAGCAAATAAAAGGAACAACTGCACACTCTGACCCATTATAATTATTCAAATAAGCTAATCACTAACATTTGCCTTTTCAAGCTTTGAACCTCAGAAACTCTGAGAGATAAAAATGAAGTAATTAGACCTGGTTTCCATAACCCCCATTCATGAAGTATATATTATAGGCTACTTTGTTAGGTGCTTTTTTCTTTCTCCTTTATTATTTAATTATTGGCTTGAACTAACAACATTGTGATTACAAATAAAAACAAGATAAAAAAGTAAAAGATAAAAAAATAAGATAAAGAAAACAAAGAAGAGGAAATTCAGTTTTAGAGATTAATGAGGTTTTCAAGGTAGTTTAGAAAAGTGCATGTGATGGTTAAATTTATGTGTCAATTTGACTGGGCCATGATGCCCAGATATATGATTCTAAATATTATTACAAATATTATTCTAAATGTTTCTGCAAGGATGATTTCGGGTAATAGTAACATTTGAATTTCTGTACTGTGAATAAATCAGATTGCCCTCCATAATTTGGGTGGACCTCATCCAAGCAGCTGAAGACCTGAATAGAACAAAGACTGATCTTCTTTAAGCCAGTGGGAATTCTAGCCCTCAGACTTGGACTGGAACATTGACTCTTACCCGAATTTCCAGTTTGCCAGCCTACCCTGAAGATTTGAGACTTGTTAGACTCCATAATCATGTGAGTTAATTCCTTAAAATAAACTTTGCTATATATAAATACCCATCCTGTTAATTCTGTTTCTCTGGAGAACCCTGACTAATACAGAGTGAATCAAGGATTATAACTCATAACTACCTGATCCCAAATCCTCTACTCTTTCTAATATGCAATGTACCTTCTTGCAAAATATAAACCTCAAAGAAAGATTCAGTCAGCTTTTAGAGTGTAGCATCTCTTAGCTGGATGTTTAGTTGATTGGGCAGAGATCAGAGTGAAGGATTAAAGTTCTAAATTAATATAAAGGAGGAATAGCATCACAGTACAATAGTTAAGAGCACAGAATTGAGAACAAGATGCCAGGAGTTCTAACTCTAGCTCCACTGTCTACTCGAGAGAACTTGGGAAATTTATTTAATCTCCCTGTAATGAAGACTGTAGTATCTCTTCCAGAACCCCTTGCATATAAATCCCTTTAACTGTTTATGTTCATTCCATCCTCAACTATGTGTTATTTCCTTCAAATTGCTTCCCCAGGGGCTCTATTCAGAGGACTCTCATTTACAACTAAAGCCATTTTGAATACATGTAGAGACTAGGAATGCCTGGAAGCTTACAACTGCCTTGGGTATTGTACTCCAATGAGTAC
>NW_020839087.1:0-7385 GCF_003676395.1 Aethalodelphis obliquidens
TTCTTCTTCTTCTTCTTCTTCTTCTTCTTCTTCTTCTTCTTCTTCCTGTTAACTTGGTCATGATTACTGGTAGCTGCCATTAGGTATTTGTAGGCTTCATTAGAGTAGGATCAACCAAATTCCAAATTCTCATACAATTTTCAACTCTTAGAAAAGAAAAAGCATGCTATTCTATGCCCATATATTTTTTTTTGAATGTTGAGAAAAATGTCAAGCCTATCAAACCCAGCAAACTAAGTTTTAAAGAAGAATGATTATCTTCTGTTTTTTCACATGCTGTTAGAAGTGTCCATGAAGGTTCAGAAAACAAAAGATTTGGTTCATGTTTCTTAAAGGGCAAAACAAACTTTCCTTGACAAGTCAAATGACTTGTAATGAATGACTTCAACATAAATGACATGTTTTTTCAGTAAGAAATCCATTTTAAATCTCATGAATTCTTTTAAAAGTAAACTTTTGAACCTTAAGTGTGATCACTTAGAAAATCAACCAAATAAAGATAATGATCTATAAGGACCTAATATTTACCAGACAACTTCAAGGGTAAATTGGAATCCACATGTTTGAAGAGTGTTAACAATCTTCATAAGTCCTTCATAATTCCTTTATATACAATCTTTATTTTAAAATATATTGGTCAACATTGTTTTATAAATTTATACAATTTTTATTTTTATAGTCCATATTATTTTCAATATAGTCTTCTCAGTGTTCTATTATCACTCATAACCATATTCACACTGAATATTAAAACCTTTAGTTTTTACTCAATTATCACCATAGTTCTTCTCACATCCTCTAGCATTTCTCATTTCTTTCCACACTTCCTAATTTTGTTTAACCATGATACTACAAATATCTCATTACTCTAGCTCTATTATTATTCCTCACCTTTCTTTAAGCTAATATCACACATTCTTTCCAATTGTAAAGTTTCATATAATAGCCCTTCCATTTTTCCCCCCCTTAGTCCCTGGCATATTTTTCTTTGCAATTATTCATTTGCTATGCCAGCTACTATCTCCATGAAAAGATTTAGGTTGTGGTGTCCTACATTTTTAGAAAGCTTTTTACAACCGTCAGTTCTTCTGATAATTAGTATGAAACCCTTACCAGCAACTTTCTTTGCCTCTTTGAGTCCTGAAAATTAATTATTTATGCAGCAAATGTAGGATGACTTTGATTTTCATCTATTCTTTTGTCAACCAGAGTTGCTATTCAGATACTGTATTAAATACCTAGTTCAAAATTTACCACATAATTGAAAGGAGAAATGGAATTTCAGAGGAAAAAAAGTTTTCCCAAGAATATAGCATGTTTTAGTAGAATTAAAGAAGGCAAAAATTATAGATATAACAAAGTTAATTTCATACATTTCAAAGCACATTACCATTCTTTATTTTTAAAGGGGACCTCAGTCCTCTACCATTGTTACTGAGATATTGTTTTCTAAATTAATTATGCCTCTGAATAAATATTAATATATATGGTATTCTGTATCTGATGTTATACCTATTTTTATTTTTTGCAAAATATCCCTTTTCTTTTAAAAGTCAGGTTTCAAATCCCAGGGGAATATTCCTGCAAAAACTCCTCCTCAAAAGAACTAAGCATGATATGCTAGTGGCACAATGACAACTAGAAATGAAAGAACAGAAATGCGGGACAAAGGGAAAGTGTAACTAAACTAATCTCACCACTGCCGCCCTGTGCATATATACACTACTACTGCTACTACTACTACTACTATTAGCAAACAGTCATTCGATATATAGAATTATGAAACTGAGTTGAGCCATAATTATCTCAGCACTTAAGTAATAATATAATAATGAACACTTGAGTTTTAATTATATATTTTGCAGGCAAATGAATGTCAGGATAGTTGGAATGAAGTATCTAAAAAAACAAGAGACACAAAATGAAATAATTGATAGAGGAAGAGAGGAGAGAAATTTCTCACAAAGCTCATTTCTTCACACCTGGGACTTCTATTTGACTTTTTATCACTTGGCTCCTAATTTTATAAATTAATTAAATGTATGTTATCATATTCATATATAATTTTGAAAAATATACATGAGAGTGGCATATATTTTAAAAATAATCTTATACATATATTAAAATGGACCATATTAAAACACAACAAATAAACAGATGACATCTAGCAGATGAACACAAGAAAGTAGGAATAATTGCAAGCAGCTGTTTAGAATAATAAACGTATGGAGTTTCTAACCAACTGAAACTGTTGGTTGAACTGTTTTTGAGCCCTGAGTCACTTACTGACTTTATTTTGTATATATTACATCATTTTAAGTAAACATTAGTAATTTAATATTTAAAATGTGATTAAAAAGTAGCACCCAACTCATACTCCTGTTATGAACATGATGTTTTTGTCATAATAAATGAAAAATATTTAGCCTAGTGTCTAACACCTGATAAGAACTGAATAAAAACAAAATTATTTTATTATTAATAATGTCTCTAGGATCTTTTATAAACTGTCAGTCAAAACTCTAATCATGATGCTCTAATTCTAATCATGAAAATTGGAATAAAACACTTAGAGTTCTTTCAAAGAAAGAAGGTTTAAAGATGAAGCATGTAAGACATTGTAAGATCTTTCACTCCAGGGTAGTGCCTTTGACTTTTCCAGCAGCTGGTTGAATCTAACACAATGTCTTACATGCAATAAGTACTAAATCATTTCTTGTAAGATGAATGAACTCTTTCATATGAAAGGCAACTCAAGTTACAAAGAATTATGCTTTAAATAATAGATTATCTGAAAGAAAACAATACAGTAAAACAATGCATATTTTTAGGAAGATAATTTTATTGTAAATTGTGGATTAAGAGAGTAGTGAACTAATATTAATGGAAAAATACACAGTTCAACTTAGATTTTATCCTCTGTTAAAAATATTAGACTGAAAACAAAGTTTTCTCTAAGTTTTTAAATTGTGGATAGAAAAATCAAACAACCTGACTGGTAATCTTTGTAAAATGTATAAAGTATCCTTTTTATTCAAATAAAAATTTACAATCAGAATCATATTGACAGATATTCATAACTCTAAATATAATACATCATAACTAGAAAAAAATGATAAGGATTCCTTGCAACCCTTTCCATGGAGATTTTTTGTCTTTTATATCTTAAGTATCTCATAGCCAACAGTTGAGGTAGTTGTTCACCTTGGTATCAGTTAGTACACACATACAATTTCTCCACCTTCATCCTGTAAAACTGTGTGCTTAAAAGGTCGTCCTTTAAAGCTCTGTTTCCTCTCCATCTCTCCAGTACTGTAATACACAGATCTACTGATCCCCCTGTAATCTTTACATGAAAGATTTTACATGAAAGTCTGTTTTAAATCCTTAGGCTTAAAAAAACTACTTCTAAATAAGATAAAGTTTCTTGTCACCAATTCCAATCTGTGCTGGTGAAGGAAGGGTTTCATCAAACCATCAAGCAATTCTCCATCACCAGTTGAGTGCTCAGTAATTCAGCTCTGTTCTGATATTATCTATCCCAAGATAGTGTCAAGTCCCACAGTTAAGGGCTCAGTCCCACAAAACTGCTGTCCTCTTCTACACTTCAGATGCCAGTCACAAATCCAAGTTCTCGCCTTTGCTTCTGACAGATGGTTATAGATCAGAAGTTCCCATGTTCCTCTTCTTGGGTTCAATTGATTTGCTAGAAAACTTCACAGAACTCAGAGAAACATTTTACTTACTGGATTTCCAGCTTCATATAGAAGAGTATAACTAAGGACCTGATGGAAGAGATGCATAGGGCAAGGGATGAGGAAAGGGTGCAGTGTTTCCATGCTCTCTCTGAAAGTTTTATTCTCTCATCTCAACATACATTCACCAACCCAGAGGCTCTTCAAACCCAGTCCTGTTGGATTTTTATAGAGGCTTCTTTATATAAGCATATTTTGATTAAATCATTGGCCATTGGCAATTGATTCAAACTCCAGCTCCTCTCCCCTCCTCAGAGGTCATGGGGGTGGGACTCAAAGTTCCTATCCTCTAATCATGTGGTTGGTTCTCCTAATAGCCAGCTCCCATACTTAGGTGCTTTCCAAAGCTCACCTTATTAACCTAAACCCAGTTGTGGTGGAAAGCAGCTGATTTTGAATAACAAAATATCCATTTCACCTCTTTGACTTTGAAGCAATTTCAGAAACTGACAACAAGAGATTGAATTTTATAACAAAAGATGCTCCCATTGCTTTTACTTCTCAGAAAATCCCAAGGTTTTGGAAGCTGTAAACCAGGAACCTTGGTTAGAGGTCACATACTATAGTAAGATCACATCCTTACTATAAATCACAATATCACACAGAGTATATAGATCAGAGAGAGAAGATAGAAAGTGGGTGGTTTTGAGGTTTGAGAATAGTTACCCAGGGTTGTGCCCTTGAGGGTAGAATTTAAAAAGGCAAAAAGGGCTAAAGGGAATGATGATGTACACAAGGGAGTGAATACAATGATTGACTGTGAGATTTAAGCTGGGTAGGAATGGAAGATGATGTTAGCCAATGAGTGTCAGTGAAAATGGTGGTAGGATTAATATGTTCTGCAGGTTGTTAAGAGTGAGCAATCATGGTACTACAAGGATGTGATAGACAGAGAAAAGAGGATGACATTCAGGTTTTTGTTGCTTGTAGTTATCAGTAATATACTTGAAATTCAATGCTGGGAAGTTGGAGGATGGAAGGAAGAAGAATGTTCTAGAAGTAACAAAGGAGGAGTCAGTAGGCTACTTATACTCTTTGTGTGGCCAAAGGTAAAGAAAACAGGCACCTCTTGAGAAAATTGAAGGGAAATAATCAGAGATCTCAGGGGAAAGCAAGGTTTCTGTGTGACAAAGGTGATGGAACTGTTCAGAGAAGATTCTACAGACATGGGGGAGTATTTATGACCTACTGTGTTTGCATAATTGAAAAGAGATGGAAAAATGCAGATATAAAAGGAGACATTCCAATCTACATGGGAATTAGTTTGAGGGAGATTGTGGATCCCTGTGAGTCTGGGTTTTTTTTTTTTTTTTGATAATTGGACAAAATATGACTAATAGTGGTATATAGGAAATTGTATGCTTCTAAGACTTGCAAATGGAGATGGCATCCTGAAAAGTTGCTGTGTTACCTGTAAACAAGCAGGATTTCCTCTTGACCCATTTTAATGTGGAGATGGAAGGACTTAGTCCCATGAGTGTTAATGCTTCAACCCCTCTAGGGTGTGTGATTTGGAAACTTTCTCGTTTTAAGTATGTGGAGCTCTCTTGAATCCTGGTTTTAGGTCAAAGAAAGCAAGGCTGACAAATGTACTCATAAATCCATCTTTGTTCATGAGGAAATCTTTTGCATTGAAATTTAAAGTGCCCTCCTTGAAAATTAAGTAATTTCAACTATCAGCAGGTGTTCAAGAGCCATAAGGTACTTGTAACTTTGAGTGGCAACGAGATTTATTAGTAGAACATGAAATTAGAATCCCAACAAATGCTGTAATTTTAATTTGTAGATACCAGAGTTTAATAGTCATAATTACTTATGGAAAATATAACCTTTCAATAAAATAAAGAGAAATAAAAACAATAAAAAAGTGCATGATTTTCAATTAGTTCCTACCAAAGAGAGGAATGACTCTTTAAAAGAGTCATGACTCTTTAAAAGAGTAAATTATTTGGCAGTCTTTCATTTATTAATATTTACTTATTATCAAACATTTCTGTATTGTCCATACTGTGTGAAGTATCAGGCATGGAATTATATAATATATGCAGTTTCTTTTCTCACAGTTAGTCACCAAAAAAAGAAAAACACAATACAAATAATCTAGTACATTGAAAGCAATATTGCATTAAGCATTTCTTAAGGGTTCTAAGACAGTTAATATACTCCTGAAATTTAGATTATTATAATTGAGTCATTTTATGCATGGGAACATTCTTATTTTTCTGAAAATTAAAATATTTTATTCAAGACACCGTTATTTCTAAGATTCTTAAATCAATGCCTTTTTTCCTCCTCCTTCTACAAAGTAAGCAAATAAAAGGAACAACTGCACACTCTGACCCATTATAATTATTCAAATAAGCTAATCACTAACATTTGCCTTTTCAAGCTTTGAACCTCAGAAACTCTGAGAGATAAAAATGAAGTAATTAGACCTGGTTTCCATAACCCCCATTCATGAAGTATATATTATAGGCTACTTTGTTAGGTGCTTTTTTCTTTCTCCTTTATTATTTAATTATTGGCTTGAACTAACAACATTGTGATTACAAATAAAAACAAGATAAAAAAGTAAAAGATAAAAAAATAAGATAAAGAAAACAAAGAAGAGGAAATTCAGTTTTAGAGATTAATGAGGTTTTCAAGGTAGTTTAGAAAAGTGCATGTGATGGTTAAATTTATGTGTCAATTTGACTGGGCCATGATGCCCAGATATATGATTCTAAATATTATTACAAATATTATTCTAAATGTTTCTGCAAGGATGATTTCGGGTAATAGTAACATTTGAATTTCTGTACTGTGAATAAATCAGATTGCCCTCCATAATTTGGGTGGACCTCATCCAAGCAGCTGAAGACCTGAATAGAACAAAGACTGATCTTCTTTAAGCCAGTGGGAATTCTAGCCCTCAGACTTGGACTGGAACATTGACTCTTACCCGAATTTCCAGTTTGCCAGCCTACCCTGAAGATTTGAGACTTGTTAGACTCCATAATCATGTGAGTTAATTCCTTAAAATAAACTTTGCTATATATAAATACCCATCCTGTTAATTCTGTTTCTCTGGAGAACCCTGACTAATACAGAGTGAATCAAGGATTATAACTCATAACTACCTGATCCCAAATCCTCTACTCTTTCTAATATGCAATGTACCTTCTTGCAAAATATAAACCTCAAAGAAAGATTCAGTCAGCTTTTAGAGTGTAGCATCTCTTAGCTGGATGTTTAGTTGATTGGGCAGAGATCAGAGTGAAGGATTAAAGTTCTAAATTAATATAAAGGAGGAATAGCATCACAGTACAATAGTTAAGAGCACAGAATTGAGAACAAGATGCCAGGAGTTCTAACTCTAGCTCCACTGTCTACTCGAGAGAACTTGGGAAATTTATTTAATCTCCCTGTAATGAAGACTGTAGTATCTCTTCCAGAACCCCTTGCATATAAATCCCTTTAACTGTTTATGTTCATTCCATCCTCAACTATGTGTTATTTCCTTCAAATTGCTTCCCCAGGGGCTCTATTCAGAGGACTCTCATTTACAACTAAAGCCATTTTGAATACATGTAGAGACTAGGAATGCCTGGAAGCTTACAACTGCCTTGGGTATTGTACTCCAATGAGTAC
>NW_020839088.1:0-7383 GCF_003676395.1 Aethalodelphis obliquidens
GCGTCAACTCAGTCCTATTCCCACCAAAGTAGAACATAGCCCCCTCATTCCCCCCTTTCTCATGAACCAGAGGAGCCAATCTTGGGTCCTCAAGGCTCAGTTTCTTCAATTTCTGAGGCCTCGCAGGGCTGATATTGTGTTCTTAATATCATTAGCTGGACTGTATTTATTCTTTCGCGAACAAAATTCATGACTTTACTGAGTATACAGGGGCCTATAGTGAGGAGGAGAAGGAGGCATAGTAGAGGGCCCAGGATGGGGAGGAGGAAGGGGAGCATCCCATGAAATCCTGACCAAAGGGGATTATCCGCTAATTCTTGCCGGCGGCGAGCTAGGTCTTCCTGGAGCTGGTGGATCTTGTTTCTTACAATGCCTGATTTATTCGCATAGAAACAACATTTTTCTTTTAGGGCGAGGCATATCCCACCCTGTTCAGCTGTCAGCAAGTCTAAGCCCCTCCTATTCTGTAGGACCACCTCGGCCAGCGAATCTAATTGGTCCTGTAAGTCCTGAATGGTCCCAGAGAGAGTTTCTACATCTTCTATTAATTGCCTAGACAGCTGACTATATGAGTGAAGGGAGACCCCAAGACCCGTACTTCCTGTGGCCACAGCTCCTGTAATTCCTAATCCTACCAGGAGGGGTATGACTGTAATGGCTCGTTTGGTTCTCCCTGCCCAAAGGTCAAAGCTGGGAATGGGCAATGGGGTGTCTCCCGAGATTAGGTCTACATTGGGGAGGAGGGTGGCTAGGTTGCAGACCCCTGTCCAATTCGGGGGTAAATAGGTGTATGCTAGGTTATTTCCACAGACAAAAACAGTGGTGTTAGGACTACAGAGGGAGGAGTTCACGGGGATATACTGACTACATCCAGTGGATGAAAGGATTCCCAAGTCAATACTGGCGTTAGAGAGGGAATCGTTCTTAACAAAGCATGAGGTATTAAAGGTGGTTGAAAATTTTGAAAATTGTATGGGGAACGGCTCGGGGAGTAAAGTAGGGTTACATCGTTCGCTGATGTTTAAATTGGCGAAGGTGGGGATGGCTATAGGGCGGGGCGGTCCTTGAGGAAGGCAGAGCCAGCAATCCTGTGCTAAGTTGGGGTTGGTGGCATTCAAAAGCGCAAAAGTAGCTTCTAGTATGGACATGGTCTGGGAGTCCAATTCAGAGGGATCGGCCTTAGGGAGAATTAGGGGGTGGTAGCTGAGCTGTGGGTACAGATGCCGATAGACCTCTTCTATTTGTCTTCGGGTTTCTATCTGGCGCACTGCGTCCTGGGGCCCCCCACCGTCTGACATATGTGTGGGGGGCCCTGGTATTCCAGCATACCGGGGTCCCGGGGGTGCCAGTGCATCCAGCCTGAAGGTATTTATTATCATCACTAATGGTGGGGCTTTTATTATTCTGTAGTATGGCTGTGAAATAAGTCTTGTTATTGGCCCCTATACATTGCTGGTAAGAGGAATAGCACATGCTATGCATTGATTCCTGGAAGGTAGAACAGGGGCAAGTAGCTCGAGGGGGGAGTGGCTTAGGCTTATGGTAGCATTGCCAGTTTTGAGAGGCCCCGGTAACCCTATATTCCTGAACAAGATACGCAGTTATGCTCCCGCAGTCCTGCATATGAGTATATCCTCGGGGAACAACAGGAGTCTCCATAGTACCTCCCCTGCACTCGCACGGTGCACCATATAGTAGTTGTATTAAAGTATTCTTATTGGGGGGAGGGCTGAATCCTCCCCTCGTGGCCCGAGGGTTGAGGGTTAGGACTATCATTAGGGCTATCAGCAGTACCTTGGTCATCATGGGGGAGGGTACGGCGCAAAGTCAGTTTGAGGGGATTGTTCTTACTCCGGTCAACAGTCCAGGTGACATCAGCTTTAGTGGACTTGATGAGGTCAGAAAATGGGTCCACCGGCTTGACGTGTGTGTAATGGATCCAGGCAGCTATGCTGTCCACCTTGATGGCTGTCGGCGTTGTCAGGATGATCTGGTAAGGTCCTTTCCACCTGGGTTCTAGGGTCTCTTGTCGATGGCGTTTGACAAGGACCCAGTCACCTGGCCGGAGCTGGTGTGGAGTAGGTGGGGGTCCTGTTGCATATAGCTCTTTTAGTTTGGGCCAGATTGTCTCGTGTATCCGCTGTAAGGCTTGGAGGGAAGACAGGAAATTATTTTCTGGGTCCAATTGGATAAGGTTAGTCTTTAGATTAGGGATGATAGGAGGAGGCCTACCATGCATTATTTCGTAGGGAGTAAATCCTAGCTTATAGGGGGAATTTCGCACCCTAAACAGAGCGTAGGGGAGTAGGACTACCCAGTTAGCGCCAGTCTCCATGGTCAATTTAGTCAAGGTCTCTTTTAAAGTTCTATTCATCCTTTCTACCTGTCCTGAACTCTGGGGGCGGTATGCACAATGTAATTTCCAATTAGCCCCAAGTATGGAAGCCAGATCCTGACTTACCTTAGAAACGAAGGCTGGCCCGTTGTCGGACCCTATCATAACTGGAAAGCCATACCTGGGCAGGATCTCTTCTAGTAGCTTCTTAGCTACTATTTGTGCAGTCTCATTCTTGGTTGGGAATGCCTCAGTCCAACCTGAAAAGGTATCTATAAACACCAGTAAATATTTATACCCATATTTGCCAGGCTTTACCTCTGTGAAGTCCACTTCCCAGTAGGCTCCAGGCTGGTTTCCTCTCTCCCGGATGCCAGTGGTTGGCGGGTGGGTGCTGGCATTATGGAGTTGGCAGACTGCACAGTCAGCAACCAGTCGTTCAGTCTTCTCGGAGACATTTTTAATTTTAAGTCCAGTCTGCCTGATGAGATCCTGTAGCCGTCGGGCGCCCAAGTGGGTGCTACGGTGGATCCGTTCAAGGACCAGGGTTCCTAGTCTCTCAGGAAGGAGGATATTGTTCTTAGCGTCCCCCCACCATCCGTCTCTAACCTGGGTTAGAGGGAGCCTGCTCATCCATCTGATGTCATCCTCCGAGTAGTCGGGTTGGGGCGGTAGTTCCCGGGGGCCTGGATCCGGCAGTTGCAGGGGAAGTAATGGTATTGGAGTGTGTGCCGCCTTTCGAGCCATCTGGTCTGCCAAATTGTTGCCTCGGGCGACTGGATTCGTGGGTTTTTGATGCCCCGGGCAGTGTACAATGGCTAGCTTTTTGGGTTCCCATATGGCCGCTAGCAAGGCCAGGATTTCCTCTTTGTTCTTGATGTCTTTGCCCTCTGCTGTGAGTAGTCCCCGCTCTCGGTATATTGCCCCATGTATATGTGCGGTAGCGAAAGCATACCGGCTGTCTGTGTATATGGTAGCTTTTTGGCCTTTGCTCATCTTGAGAGCTTGGGTCAGGGCAATTAATTCAGCTTTTTGGGCTGAGGTCCCTGGGGGGAGAGTCTCTGCCCATATCACCTCAGTTTCTGATGTTACTGCTGCCCCCGCATACCTCTGACCTTGCTGGACAAAGCTGCTGCCGTCAGTGAACCATGTGACTTGTGCATCCGGTAGGGGCTGGTCACGTAGGTCTTCCCGAACCCCATGGATCTGGGCCAGTACCTCTGCACAGTCATGGAGTGGGGAGTCCAAATCTGGGTCAGGTAATAGGGAGGCAGGGTTTAATGCCCGCGGCGGAGTGTAGCTGATTCTGGGGGGGATTTAACAGTAGACCCTGGTAGTGGACCAATCGAGCATTGCTCATCCATCGGTCGGGAGGCTGTTTGAGAACCCCGTCGATGGCGTGGGGGGTGGTGACATGTAACTCCTGCCCCATAGTTAGTTTGTCAGCATCCTTTACCATTAGGGCCGTGGCGGCGATCATCCGGAGGCAAGGAGGCCAGCCGGCAGCCACTGGGTCCAATTTTTTTGATAGGTAAGCAACAGGCCTGGGCCAAGGACCGAGGGGCTGGGTCAACACGGCCTTAGCTATGCCTTTGCTTTCATCTACAAAGAGGTGGAAGGGTTTGGAGACATCAGGGAGACCCAGGGCGGGTGCGGAAAGCAAGGCAGTTTTGATCTGCTGAAATGACTGCTCAGCCTCTTCTGTCCATTCAAAGGGCGTCTGCTCTTTGGTGGCTAGGTATAGCGGTTTGGCCATTTCAGCAAATTTGGGTATCCATAAACGGCAGAACCCAGCCGACCCCAAAAATTCCCTCACCTGTCGAGGCGTGGTGGGTCTGGGGATGCGGAGGACGGTTTCCTTCCGTGCATCTGTGAGCCATCGTTGCCCCCCTTTCAATAGGTATCCCAGGTAAGTTACCTCAGGCCTGCAGATCTGTGCTTTCTTGGCAGAGGCTCGGTATCCCAGGGTGCCGAGAGTCCGTAGGAGGTTTCTGGTTCCCTGCAGGCAGGCTTCAGCGGTCTCAGCAGCTATTAAGAGATCATCAACATACTGCAGGAGGGTTACATTGGGGTTTTGTCTCCGGTACTCACTGAGATCCTCGTGTAGGGCCTCATCAAACAAGGTAGGCGAGTTTTTGAATCCTTGGGGAAGTCTGGTCCAGGTGAGTTGTCCGTTTATACCTCTCTCGGGATCTGACCATTCGAAGGCAAAGAGTTCTTGACTTTTGGGCGCCAAGGGTAAACTAAAAAAGGCATCTTTGAGGTCCAGCACAGTATACCATTGTTTTTCTGGACTAAGGGCGCTCAAAAGAGTATATGGATTGGGCACAGTAGGATGGATGTCTATGACCCGTCTGTTAACTTCCCTCAGGTCCTGCACTGGGCGGTAGTCTTTACTGTTAGGTTTGCGGACTGGCAGCAGGGGTGTATTCCAGGCCGACTGGCAGGGACGCAGTATCCCCAGGTCAAGAAGCCGGCGAATATGAGGAGTGATACCAGTCTTGGCCTCTAGGGGCATGGGATATTGTCGGACACGTGCAGGATCTGCCCCCGGTTTGATCTCTATGAATAGGGCTGGGCGATGTTTGGCTAGTCCCACCCCCCCTGTTTCTGCCCATGCTTCGGGGAACTGCTGAAGCCATGACTCTATATCTTGATTTTGGGAGGGTGGTTCCTGGTGAAGTCGGTACTCATCTTCCAAGTTCAGGGTGAGCACAGATATGGGTTGGTCGTGAGGGTCTGTTACGATTGGCCCCTCTGGCCGAAAATGAATTTGTGCTCCCATTTTAGTGAGTAAGTCTCTCCCCAGTAAGGGGCAAGGGCTATCAGGAATGACCAGAAAGGTATGGGTTACCCTTCCCGTGCCCAAGTCCACAGTTCTCTGAGTGGTCCAAAGGTAACGTTTGACTCCCGTAGCTCCCTGGACCCAGGAGGATTTGTTAGAAATTTTCCCGTGGGGCTTAACCAAGACCGAATGCTGTGCCCCTGTATCCACCAGGAATTGGACTGGTTTCCCCTCCACTCGTAGGGTTACCCTGGGTTCGGGGAGGGGGTCCGAACCCCGTCCCCCCTAATTTGTATCATGTGTAAACAGGACTGGGGTGGCGTTCGGTTGCCATTGCCCCTGGTCGGGGCGCGGCTGCCTTTTCTTGGGGCATTCCCGAGCCCAGTGGCCCTTTTCCCTGCAATAGGCACATTGATCTCTGTCCAATGGTCGCCTGGGAGGTCGAGTGGCTGGGGGGCCCTCTTGATCTTTCTGAACAATGGCGGCCAGGACTTTAGTCATTTTCTCAGTGGCTTTAAGTTGTTTATCCTCTGGGGCGTCTCGGTTATTAAAGACGCGCTGGGCGATACGGAGTAAGTCCTGTATCTGTTTGCCCTCCAGATCTTCTAACTTCTGGAGTTTCTTTTTAATATCAGGGGCTGCCTGGTTAACGAAGGACATTACAATGGCGGCCTGATTTTCGGGGGCCTCTGGATCCATAGGGGTATACTGCCTAAAGGCTTCCATTAATCTTTCTAAATAAGAGGAGGGACTTTCTGTTCTACCTTGTACAATTGAATATACCTTGGCCAAATTAGTGGGCTTGCGCGCGGCAGCCCGGAGACCCGCCATTAGAGTCTGGCGATAAATGAGCAGTTGTCCCCTACCTTCTCCGGTGTTATAGTCCCAATCATCCTGCGGGGGGCGAGTTAAGGGAAAAGCTGCATTGATGAGGTCAGGGTTAGCGGTGGGTTGACCATTATCTCCAGGAACCAGTTTTCTCGCCTCCAGCTGGATTCGCTCCCGTTCTTCGGTAGTGAATAGGATCCGGAGGAGCTGTTGGCAGTCATCCCAGGTGGGCTGATGAGTGAACATAACGCTATCTAGAAGAGCTATCAAGTCTTTAGGATTATCAGAAAAACGGGCATTCTGGGTTTTCCAATTATATAGGTCACTGGTAGAGAATGGCCAATACTGGAGTCGGGGGTTCCCTGTCTCATCGGGAGGGCCTATTTCTCGCAGGGGTAGGGCTATGGTGGAATCAGGATGGCGGAACCCTGGGTCGCGCTGAGTGCGTCCGCGAGTGCGCCCAGCCGGTCCCTGGGAATTATTTTCATTGGGCAGGGGGACCGGTAGCGCCTCTGCCTCTCGGTCCTCCGGTTCTGGCCTGGGTGGCCCTCCGGGAGGGGCCGCAGGAGGTTCTACCAAGGGGAGAGGAGCAGAGCCAGGAGCAGGAAGGGGGACTGGTTGTGGGGCCAAAGGAGGAGATTGATATGGGGGGGGGTTCTAGGAGAAGGAGGTCTTGGCTGTCAGAGAGTATGGGTGCAGTTCGGGTCTGAGGCTTGGGAGGTTTAGTTGGTCGGGCCGCAAGGATCTTATATGACCCTGATGACAAAAAGGGGGTCATCCAGGGAAGAGGGTTTTCTACCAGGTCCTGCCATACCAGGATGTAGGGGATCTGGTCCGGATGGCCTTCTTTTCCTGGCAAGAAAACTCTAGATTTAACTTTTAGGATTATAGGAAGACAAAAGGTACCCTCGGTGGGCCAGCCAACCCCGAAAGTTGGCCATTCAGAGCGGCAGAAGGTAATTAGTTTTCTTTTCCGGATGTCCAGACTGAAGTTGTGTCCTCGGGACTTTACATCCCCGAAATTAGCGAGAAGGAGGGAGAGGGGGGTACTCTGTGCTTGGCCCATGTCTAGGTCCTGGAAGAGATTGATTAGAAAAGGTTACTCTGAAAACAAAAGTGATTAAGAGCAGTCCCAATAGCGGAGTCTGTAAAAGGAGGAAGGGGAGGTTATCGCGTGCGCGCTTCAGATGGGCTGTCCGCCCCAGATGGGTCGTGGTGGACGTCTCCAACCACACCCGACTAGGTGTCCTATAGCGCGTCCGCCAGGACTGTCCTAGTCCCCAAAACAGAAGGTACCCTGAGCCGGCTTACTTACCGATCGGTTGTCAGCGATGACCCGTTGACCTGATGTCTGGTGGGCTTGGGGGCATCCCGGACGAGCCCCCAAATGAAATGCCCGAGGTCGCGAGGCCCCTCCACAAGACCACCAGAGTCG
>NW_020839089.1:0-7382 GCF_003676395.1 Aethalodelphis obliquidens
GCGTCAACTCAGTCCTATTCCCACCAAAGTAGAACATAGCCCCCTCATTCCCCCCTTTCTCATGAACCAGAGGAGCCAATCTTGGGTCCTCAAGGCTCAGTTTCTTCAATTTCTGAGGCCTCGCAGGGCTGATATTGTGTTCTTAATATCATTAGCTGGACTGTATTTATTCTTTCGCGAACAAAATTCATGACTTTGCTGAGTATACAGGGGCCTATAGTGAGGAGGAGAAGGAGGCATAGTAGAGGGCCCAGGATGGGGAGGAGGAAGGGGAGCATCCCATGAAATCCTGACCAAAGGGGATTATCCGCTAATTCTTGCCGGCGGCGAGCTAGGTCTTCCTGGAGCTGGTGGATCTTGTTTCTTACAATGCCTGATTTATTCGCATAGAAACAACATTTTTCTTTTAGGGCGAGGCATATCCCACCCTGTTCAGCTGTCAGCAAGTCTAAGCCCCTCCTATTCTGTAGGACCACCTCGGCCAGCGAATCTAATTGGTCCTGTAAGTCCTGAATGGTCCCAGAGAGAGTTTCTACATCTTCTATTAATTGCCTAGACAGCTGACTATATGAGTGAAGGGAGACCCCAAGACCCGTACTTCCTGTGGCCACAGCTCCTGTAATTCCTAATCCTACCAGGAGGGGTATGACTGTAATGGCTCGTTTGGTTCTCCCTGCCCAAAGGTCAAAGCTGGGAATGGGCAATGGGGTGTCTCCCGAGATTAGGTCTACATTGGGGAGGAGGGTGGCTAGGTTGCAGACCCCTGTCCAATTCGGGGGTAAATAGGTGTATGCTAGGTTATTTCCACAGACAAAAACAGTGGTGTTAGGACTACAGAGGGAGGAGTTCACGGGGATATACTGACTACATCCAGTGGATGAAAGGATTCCCAAGTCAATACTGGCGTTAGAGAGGGAATCGTTCTTAACAAAGCATGAGGTATTAAAGGTGGTTGAAAATTTTGAAAATTGTATGGGGAACGGCTCGGGGAGTAAAGTAGGGTTACATCGTTCGCTGATGTTTAAATTGGCGAAGGTGGGGATGGCTATAGGGCGGGGCGGTCCTTGAGGAAGGCAGAGCCAGCAATCCTGTGCTAAGTTGGGGTTGGTGGCATTCAAAAGCGCAAAAGTAGCTTCTAGTATGGACATGGTCTGGGAGTCCAATTCAGAGGGATCGGCCTTAGGGAGAATTAGGGGGTGGTAGCTGAGCTGTGGGTACAGATGCCGATAGACCTCTTCTATTTGTCTTCGGGTTTCTATCTGGCGCACTGCGTCCTGGGGCCCCCCCACCGTCTGACATATGTGTGGGGGCCCTGGTATTCCAGCATACCGGGGTCCCGGGGGTGCCAGTGCATCCAGCCTGAAGGTATTTATTATCATCACTAATGGTGGGGCTTTTATTATTCTGTAGTATGGCTGTGAAATAAGTCTTGTTATTGGCCCCTATACATTGCTGGTAAGAGGAATAGCACATGCTATGCATTGATTCCTGGAAGGTAGAACAGGGGCAAGTAGCTCGAGGGGGGAGTGGCTTAGGCTTACGGTAGCATTGCCAGTTTTGAGAGGCCCCGGTAACCCTATATTCCTGAACAAGATACGCAGTTATGCTCCCGCAGTCCTGCATATGAGTATATCCTCGGGGAACAACAGGAGTCTCCATAGTACCTCCCCTGCACTCGCACGGTGCACCATATAGTAGTTGTATTAAAGTATTCTTATTGGGGGGAGGGCTGAATCCTCCCCTCGTGGCCCGAGGGTTGAGGGTTAGGACTATCATTAGGGCTATCAGCAGTACCTTGGTCATCATGGGGGAGGGTACGGCGCAAAGTCAGTTTGAGGGGATTGTTCTTACTCCGGTCAACAGTCCAGGTGACATCAGCTTTAGTGGACTTGATGAGGTCAGAAAATGGGTCCACCGGCTTGACGTGTGTGTAATGGATCCAGGCAGCTATGCTGTCCACCTTGATGGCTGTCGGCGTTGTCAGGATGATCTGGTAAGGTCCTTTCCACCTGGGTTCTAGGGTCTCTTGTCGATGGCGTTTGACAAGGACCCAGTCACCTGGCCGGAGCTGGTGTGGAGTAGGTGGGGGTCCTGTTGCATATAGCTCTTTTAGTTTGGGCCAGATTGTCTCGTGTATCCGCTGTAAGGCTTGGAGGGAAGACAGGAAATTATTTTCTGGGTCCAATTGGATAAGGTTAGTCTTTAGATTAGGGATGATAGGAGGAGGCCTACCATGCATTATTTCGTAGGGAGTAAATCCTAGCTTATAGGGGGAATTTCGCACCCTAAACAGAGCGTAGGGGAGTAGGACTACCCAGTTAGCGCCAGTCTCCATGGTCAATTTAGTCAAGGTCTCTTTTAAAGTTCTATTCATCCTTTCTACCTGTCCTGAACTCTGGGGGCGGTATGCACAATGTAATTTCCAATTAGCCCCAAGTATGGAAGCCAGATCCTGACTTACCTTAGAAACGAAGGCTGGCCCGTTGTCGGACCCTATCATAACTGGAAAGCCATACCTGGGCAGGATCTCTTCTAGTAGCTTCTTAGCTACTATTTGTGCAGTCTCATTCTTGGTTGGGAATGCCTCAGTCCAACCTGAAAAGGTATCTATAAACACCAGTAAATATTTATACCCATATTTGCCAGGCTTTACCTCTGTGAAGTCCACTTCCCAGTAGGCTCCAGGCTGGTTTCCTCTCTCCCGGATGCCAGTGGTTGGCGGGTGGGTGCTGGCATTATGGAGTTGGCAGACTGCACAGTCAGCAACCAGTCGTTCAGTCTTCTCGGAGACATTTTTAATTTTAAGTCCAGTCTGCCTGATGAGATCCTGTAGCCGTCGGGCGCCCAAGTGGGTGCTACGGTGGATCCGTTCAAGGACCAGGGTTCCTAGTCTCTCAGGAAGGAGGATATTGTTCTTAGCGTCCCGCCACCATCCGTCTCTAACCTGGGTTAGAGGGAGCCTGCTCATCCATCTGATGTCATCCTCCGAGTAGTCGGGTTGGGGCGGTAGTTCCCGGGGGCCTGGATCCGGCAGTTGCAGGGGAAGTAATGGTATTGGAGTGTGTGCCGCCTTTCGAGCCATCTGGTCTGCCAAATTGTTGCCTCGGGCGACTGGATTCGTGGGTTTTTGATGCCCCGGGCAGTGTACAATGGCTAGCTTTTTGGGTTCCCATATGGCCGCTAGCAAGGCCAGGATTTCCTCTTTGTTCTTGATGTCTTTGCCCTCTGCTGTGAGTAGTCCCCGCTCTCGGTATATTGCCCCATGTATATGTGCGGTAGCGAAAGCATACCGGCTGTCTGTGTATATGGTAGCTTTTTGGCCTTTGCTCATCTTGAGAGCTTGGGTCAGGGCAATTAATTCAGCTTTTTGGGCTGAGGTCCCTGGGGGGAGAGTCTCTGCCCATATCACCTCAGTTTCTGATGTTACTGCTGCCCCCGCATACCTCTGACCTTGCTGGACAAAGCTGCTGCCGTCAGTGAACCATGTGACTTGTGCATCCGGTAGGGGCTGGTCACGTAGGTCTTCCCGAACCCCATGGATCTGGGCCAGTACCTCTGCACAGTCATGGAGTGGGGAGTCCAAATCTGGGTCAGGTAATAGGGAGGCAGGGTTTAATGCCCGCGGCGGAGTGTAGCTGATTCTGGGGGGATTTAACAGTAGACCCTGGTAGTGGACCAATCGAGCATTGCTCATCCATCGGTCGGGAGGCTGTTTGAGAACCCCGTCGATGGCGTGGGGGGTGGTGACATGTAACTCCTGCCCCATAGTTAGTTTGTCAGCATCCTTTACCATTAGGGCCGTGGCGGCGATCATCCGGAGGCAAGGAGGCCAGCCGGCAGCCACTGGGTCCAATTTTTTTTGATAGGTAAGCAACAGGCCTGGGCCAAGGACCGAGGGGCTGGGTCAACACGGCCTTAGCTATGCCTTTGCTTTCATCTACAAAGAGGTGGAAGGGTTTGGAGACATCAGGGAGACCCAGGGCGGGTGCGGAAAGCAAGGCAGTTTTGATCTGCTGAAATGACTGCTCAGCCTCTTCTGTCCATTCAAAGGGCGTCTGCTCTTTGGTGGCTAGGTATAGCGGTTTGGCCATTTCAGCAAATTTGGGTATCCATAAACGGCAGAACCCAGCCGACCCCAAAAATTCCCTCACCTGTCGAGGCGTGGTGGGTCTGGGGATGCGGAGGACGGTTTCCTTCCGTGCATCTGTGAGCCATCGTTGCCCCCCTTTCAATAGGTATCCCAGGTAAGTTACCTCAGGCCTGCAGATCTGTGCTTTCTTGGCAGAGGCTCGGTATCCCAGGGTGCCGAGAGTCCGTAGGAGGTTTCTGGTTCCCTGCAGGCAGGCTTCAGCGGTCTCAGCAGCTATTAAGAGATCATCAACATACTGCAGGAGGGTTACATTGGGGTTTTGTCTCCGGTACTCACTGAGATCCTCGTGTAGGGCCTCATCAAACAAGGTAGGCGAGTTTTTGAATCCTTGGGGAAGTCTGGTCCAGGTGAGTTGTCCGTTTATACCTCTCTCGGGATCTGACCATTCGAAGGCAAAGAGTTCTTGACTTTTGGGCGCCAAGGGTAAACTAAAAAAGGCATCTTTGAGGTCCAGCACAGTATACCATTGTTTTTCTGGACTAAGGGCGCTCAAAAGAGTATATGGATTGGGCACAGTAGGATGGATGTCTATGACCCGTCTGTTAACTTCCCTCAGGTCCTGCACTGGGCGGTAGTCTTTACTGTTAGGTTTGCGGACTGGCAGCAGGGGTGTATTCCAGGCCGACTGGCAGGGACGCAGTATCCCCAGGTCAAGAAGCCGGCGAATATGAGGAGTGATACCAGTCTTGGCCTCTAGGGGCATGGGATATTGTCGGACACGTGCAGGATCTGCCCCCGGTTTGATCTCTATGAATAGGGCTGGGCGATGTTTGGCTAGTCCCACCCCCCCTGTTTCTGCCCATGCTTCGGGGAACTGCTGAAGCCATGACTCTATATCTTGATTTTGGGAGGGTGGTTCCTGGTGAAGTCGGTACTCATCTTCCAAGTTCAGGGTGAGCACAGATATGGGTTGGTCGTGAGGGTCTGTTACGATTGGCCCCTCTGGCCGAAAATGAATTTGTGCTCCCATTTTAGTGAGTAAGTCTCTCCCCAGTAAGGGGCAAGGGCTATCAGGAATGACCAGAAAGGTATGGGTTACCCTTCCCGTGCCCAAGTCCACAGTTCTCTGAGTGGTCCAAAGGTAACGTTTGACTCCCGTAGCTCCCTGGACCCAGGAGGATTTGTTAGAAATTTTCCCGTGGGGCTTAACCAAGACCGAATGCTGTGCCCCTGTATCCACCAGGAATTGGACTGGTTTCCCCTCCACTCGTAGGGTTACCCTGGGTTCGGGGAGGGGGTCCGAACCCCGTCCCCCCTAATTTGTATCATGTGTAAACAGGACTGGGGTGGCGTTCGGTTGCCATTGCCCCTGGTCGGGGCGCGGCTGCCTTTTCTTGGGGCATTCCCGAGCCCAGTGGCCCTTTTCCCTGCAATAGGCACATTGATCTCTGTCCAATGGTCGCCTGGGAGGTCGAGTGGCTGGGGGGCCCTCTTGATCTTTCTGAACAATGGCGGCCAGGACTTTAGTCATTTTCTCAGTGGCTTTAAGTTGTTTATCCTCTGGGGCGTCTCGGTTATTAAAGACGCGCTGGGCGATACGGAGTAAGTCCTGTATCTGTTTGCCCTCCAGATCTTCTAACTTCTGGAGTTTCTTTTTAATATCAGGGGCTGCCTGGTTAACGAAGGACATTACAATGGCGGCCTGATTTTCGGGGGCCTCTGGATCCATAGGGGTATACTGCCTAAAGGCTTCCATTAATCTTTCTAAATAAGAGGAGGGACTTTCTGTTCTACCTTGTACAATTGAATATACCTTGGCCAAATTAGTGGGCTTGCGCGCGGCAGCCCGGAGACCCGCCATTAGAGTCTGGCGATAAATGAGCAGTCGTCCCCTACCTTCTCCGGTGTTATAGTCCCAATCATCCTGCGGGGGGCGAGTTAAGGGAAAAGCTGCATTGATGAGGTCAGGGTTAGCGGTGGGTTGACCATTATCTCCAGGAACCAGTTTTCTCGCCTCCAGCTGGATTCGCTCCCGTTCTTCGGTAGTGAATAGGATCCGGAGGAGCTGTTGGCAGTCATCCCAGGTGGGCTGATGAGTGAACATAACGCTATCTAGAAGAGCTATCAAGTCTTTAGGATTATCAGAAAAACGGGCATTCTGGGTTTTCCAATTATATAGGTCACTGGTAGAGAATGGCCAATACTGGAGTCGGGGGTTCCCTGTCTCATCGGGAGGGCCTATTTCTCGCAGGGGTAGGGCTATGGTGGAATCAGGATGGCGGAACCCTGGGTCGCGCTGAGTGCGTCCGCGAGTGCGCCCAGCCGGTCCCTGGGAATTATTTTCATTGGGCAGGGGGACCGGTAGCGCCTCTGCCTCTCGGTCCTCCGGTTCTGGCCTGGGTGGCCCTCCGGGAGGGGCCGCAGGAGGTTCTACCAAGGGGAGAGGAGCAGAGCCAGGAGCAGGAAGGGGGACTGGTTGTGGGGCCAAAGGAGGAGATTGATATGGGGGGGGTTCTAGGAGAAGGAGGTCTTGGCTGTCAGAGAGTATGGGTGCAGTTCGGGTCTGAGGCTTGGGAGGTTTAGTTGGTCGGGCCGCAAGGATCTTATATGACCCTGATGACAAAAAGGGGGTCATCCAGGGAAGAGGGTTTTCTACCAGGTCCTGCCATACCAGGATGTAGGGGATCTGGTCCGGATGGCCTTCTTTTCCTGGCAAGAAAACTCTAGATTTAACTTTTAGGATTATAGGAAGACAAAAGGTACCCTCGGTGGGCCAGCCAACCCCGAAAGTTGGCCATTCAGAGCGGCAGAAGGTAATTAGTTTTCTTTTCCGGATGTCCAGACTGAAGTTGTGTCCTCGGGACTTTACATCCCCGAAATTAGCGAGAAGGAGGGAGAGGGGGGTACTCTGTGCTTGGCCCATGTCTAGGTCCTGGAAGAGATTGATTAGAAAAGGTTACTCTGAAAACAAAAGTGATTAAGAGCAGTCCCAATAGCGGAGTCTGTAAAAGGAGGAAGGGGAGGTTATCGCGTGCGCGCTTCAGATGGGCTGTCCGCCCCAGATGGGTCGTGGTGGACGTCTCCAACCACACCCGACTAGGTGTCCTATAGCGCGTCCGCCAGGACTGTCCTAGTCCCCAAAACAGAAGGTACCCTGAGCCGGCTTACTTACCGATCGGTTGTCAGCGATGACCCGTTGACCTGATGTCTGGTGGGCTTGGGGGCATCCCGGACGAGCCCCCAAATGAAATGCCCGAGGTCGCGAGGCCCCTCCACAAGACCACCAGAGTCG
>NW_020839090.1:0-7380 GCF_003676395.1 Aethalodelphis obliquidens
CGACTCTGGTGGTCTTGTGGAGGGGCCTCGCGACCTCGGGCATTTCATTTGGGGGCTCGTCCGGGATGCCCCCAAGCCCACCAGACATCAGGTCAACGGGTCATCGCTGACAACCGATCGGTAAGTAAGCCGGCTCAGGGTACCTTCTGTTTTGGGGACTAGGACAGTCCTGGCGGACGCGCTATAGGACACCTAGTCGGGTGTGGTTGGAGACGTCCACCACGACCCATCTGGGGCGGACAGCCCATCTGAAGCGCGCACGCGATAACCTCCCCTTCCTCCTTTTACAGACTCCGCTATTGGGACTGCTCTTAATCACTTTTGTTTTCAGAGTAACCTTTTCTAATCAATCTCTTCCAGGACCTAGACATGGGCCAAGCACAGAGTACCCCCCTCTCCCTCCTTCTCGCTAATTTCGGGGATGTAAAGTCCCGAGGACACAACTCAGTCTGGACATCCGGAAAAGAAAACTAATTACCTTCTGCCGCTCTGAATGGCCAACTTTCGGGGTTGGCTGGCCCACCGAGGGTACCTTTTGTCTTCCTATAATCCTAAAAGTTAAATCTAGAGTTTTCTTGCCAGGAAAAGAAGGCCATCCGGACCAGATCCCCTACATCCTGGTATGGCAGGACCTGGTAGAAAACCCTCTTCCCTGGATGACCCCCTTTTTGTCATCAGGGTCATATAAGATCCTTGCGGCCCGACCAACTAAACCTCCCAAGCCTCAGACCCGAACTGCACCCATACTCTCTGACAGCCAAGACCTCCTTCTCCTAGAACCCCCCCCATATCAATCTCCTCCTTTGGCCCCACAACCAGTCCCCCTTCCTGCTCCTGGCTCTGCTCCTCTCCCCTTGGTAGAACCTCCTGCGGCCCCTCCCGGAGGGCCACCCAGGCCAGAACCGGAGGACCGAGAGGCAGAGGCGCTACCGGTCCCCCTGCCCAATGAAAATAATTCCCAGGGACCGGCTGGGCGCACTCGCGGACGCACTCAGCGCGACCCAGGGTTCCGCCATCCTGATTCCACCATAGCCCTACCCCTGCGAGAAATAGGCCCTCCCGATGAGACAGGGAACCCCCGACTCCAGTATTGGCCATTCTCTACCAGTGACCTATATAATTGGAAAACCCAGAATGCCCGTTTTTCTGATAATCCTAAAGACTTGATAGCTCTTCTAGATAGCGTTATGTTCACTCATCAGCCCACCTGGGATGACTGCCAACAGCTCCTCCGGATCCTATTCACTACCGAAGAACGGGAGCGAATCCAGCTGGAGGCGAGAAAACTGGTTCCTGGAGATAATGGTCAACCCACCGCTAACCCTGACCTCATCAATGCAGCTTTTCCCTTAACTCGCCCCCCCGCAGGATGATTGGGACTATAACACCGGAGAAGGTAGGGGACGACTGCTCATTTATCGCCAGACTCTAATGGCGGGTCTCCGGGCTGCCGCGCGCAAGCCCACTAATTTGGCCAAGGTATATTCAATTGTACAAGGTAGAACAGAAAGTCCCTCCTCTTATTTAGAAAGATTAATGGAAGCCTTTAGGCAGTATACCCCTATGGATCCAGAGGCCCCCGAAAATCAGGCCGCCATTGTAATGTCCTTCGTTAACCAGGCAGCCCCTGATATTAAAAAGAAACTCCAGAAGTTAGAAGATCTGGAGGGCAAACAGATACAGGACTTACTCCGTATCGCCCAGCGCGTCTTTAATAACCGAGACGCCCCAGAGGATAAACAACTTAAAGCCACTGAGAAAATGACTAAAGTCCTGGCCGCCATTGTTCAGAAAGATCAAGAGGGCCCCCCAGCCACTCGACCTCCCAGGCGACCATTGGACAGAGATCAATGTGCCTATTGCAGGGAAAAGGGCCACTGGGCTCGGGAATGCCCCAAGAAAAGGCAGCCGCGCCCCGACCAGGGGCAATGGCAACCGAACGCCACCCCAGTCCTGTTTACACATGATACAAATTAGGGGGGACGGGGTTCGGACCCCCTCCCCGAACCCAGGGTAACCCTACGAGTGGAGGGGAAACCAGTCCAATTCCTGGTGGATACAGGGGCACAGCATTCGGTCTTGGTTAAGCCCCACGGGAAAATTTCTAACAAATCCTCCTGGGTCCAGGGAGCTACGGGAGTCAAACGTTACCTTTGGACCACTCAGAGAACTGTGGACTTGGGCACGGGAAGGGTAACCCATACCTTTCTGGTCATTCCTGATAGCCCTTGCCCCTTACTGGGGAGAGACTTACTCACTAAAATGGGAGCACAAATTCATTTTCGGCCAGAGGGGCCAATCGTAACAGACCCTCACGACCAACCCATATCTGTGCTCACCCTGAACTTGGAAGATGAGTACCGACTTCACCAGGAACCACCCTCCCAAAATCAAGATATAGAGTCATGGCTTCAGCAGTTCCCCGAAGCATGGGCAGAAACAGGGGGGGTGGGACTAGCCAAACATCGCCCAGCCCTATTCATAGAGATCAAACCGGGGGCAGATCCTGCACGTGTCCGACAATATCCCATGCCCCTAGAGGCCAAGACTGGTATCACTCCTCATATTCGCCGGCTTCTTGACCTGGGGATACTGCGTCCCTGCCAGTCGGCCTGGAATACACCCCTGCTGCCAGTCCGCAAACCTAACAGTAAAGACTACCGCCCAGTGCAGGACCTGAGGGAAGTTAACAGACGGGTCATAGACATCCATCCTACTGTGCCCAATCCATATACTCTTTTGAGCGCCCTTAGTCCAGAAAAACAATGGTATACTGTGCTGGACCTCAAAGATGCCTTTTTTAGTTTACCCTTGGCGCCCAAAAGTCAAGAACTCTTTGCCTTCGAATGGTCAGATCCCGAGAGAGGTATAAACGGACAACTCACCTGGACCAGACTTCCCCAAGGATTCAAAAACTCGCCTACCTTGTTTGATGAGGCCCTACACGAGGATCTCAGTGAGTACCGGAGACAAAACCCCAATGTAACCCTCCTGCAGTATGTTGATGATCTCTTAATAGCTGCTGAGACCGCTGAAGCCTGCCTGCAGGGAACCAGAAACCTCCTACGGACTCTCGGCACCCTGGGATACCGAGCCTCTGCCAAGAAAGCACAGATCTGCAGGCCTGAGGTAACTTACCTGGGATACCTATTGAAAGGGGGGCAACGATGGCTCACAGATGCACGGAAGGAAACCGTCCTCCGCATCCCCAGACCCACCACGCCTCGACAGGTGAGGGAATTTTTGGGGTCGGCTGGGTTCTGCCGTTTATGGATACCCAAATTTGCTGAAATGGCCAAACCGCTATACCTAGCCACCAAAGAGCAGACGCCCTTTGAATGGACAGAAGAGGCTGAGCAGTCATTTCAGCAGATCAAAACTGCCTTGCTTTCCGCACCCGCCCTGGGTCTCCCTGATGTCTCCAAACCCTTCCACCTCTTTGTAGATGAAAGCAAAGGCATAGCTAAGGCCGTGTTGACCCAGCCCCTCGGTCCTTGGCCCAGGCCTGTTGCTTACCTATCAAAAAAATTGGACCCAGTGGCTGCCGGCTGGCCTCCTTGCCTCCGGATGATCGCCGCCACGGCCCTAATGGTAAAGGATGCTGACAAACTAACTATGGGGCAGGAGTTACATGTCACCACCCCCCACGCCATCGACGGGGTTCTCAAACAGCCTCCCGACCGATGGATGAGCAATGCTCGATTGGTCCACTACCAGGGTCTACTGTTAAATCCCCCCAGAATCAGCTACACTCCGCCGCGGGCATTAAACCCTGCCTCCCTATTACCTGACCCAGATTTGGACTCCCCACTCCATGACTGTGCAGAGGTACTGGCCCAGATCCATGGGGTTCGGGAAGACCTACGTGACCAGCCCCTACCGGATGCACAAGTCACATGGTTCACTGACGGCAGCAGCTTTGTCCAGCAAGGTCAGAGGTATGCGGGGGCAGCAGTAACATCAGAAACTGAGGTGATATGGGCAGAGCCTCTCCCCCCAGGGACCTCAGCCCAAAAAGCTGAATTAATTGCCCTGACCCAAGCTCTCAAGATGAGCAAAGGCCAAAAAGCTACCATATACACAGACAGCCGGTATGCTTTCGCTACCGCACATATACATGGGGCAATATACCGAGAGCGGGGACTACTCACAGCAGAGGGCAAAGACATCAAGAACAAAGAGGAAATCCTGGCCTTGCTAGCGGCCATATGGGAACCCAAAAAGCTAGCCATTGTACACTGCCCGGGGCATCAAAAACCCACGAATCCAGTCGCCCGAGGCAACAATTTGGCAGACCAGATGGCTCGAAAGGCGGCACACACTCCAATACCATTACTTCCCCTGCAACTGCCGGATCCAGGCCCCCGGGAACTACCGCCCCAACCCGACTACTCGGAGGATGACATCAGATGGATGAGCAGGCTCCCTCTAACCCAGGTTAGAGACGGATGGTGGCGGGACGCTAAGAACAATATCCTCCTTCCTGAGAGACTAGGAACCCTGGTCCTTGAACGGATCCACCGTAGCACCCACTTGGGCGCCCGACGGCTACAGGATCTCATCAGGCAGACTGGACTTAAAATTAAAAATGTCTCCGAGAAGACTGAACGACTGGTTGCTGACTGTGCAGTCTGCCAACTCCATAATGCCAGCACCCACCCGCCAACCACTGGCATCCGGGAGAGAGGAAACCAGCCTGGAGCCTACTGGGAAGTGGACTTCACAGAGGTAAAGCCTGGCAAATATGGGTATAAATATTTACTGGTGTTTATAGATACCTTTTCAGGTTGGACTGAGGCATTCCCAACCAAGAATGAGACTGCACAAATAGTAGCTAAGAAGCTACTAGAAGAGATCCTGCCCAGGTATGGCTTTCCAGTTATGATAGGGTCCGACAACGGGCCAGCCTTCGTTTCTAAGGTAAGTCAGGATCTGGCTTCCATACTTGGGGCTAATTGGAAATTACATTGTGCATACCGCCCCCAGAGTTCAGGACAGGTAGAAAGGATGAATAGAACTTTAAAAGAGACCTTGACTAAATTGACCATGGAGACTGGCGCTAACTGGGTAGTCCTACTCCCCTACGCTCTGTTTAGGGTGCGAAATTCCCCCTATAAGCTAGGATTTACTCCCTACGAAATAATGCATGGTAGGCCTCCTCCTATCATCCCTAATCTAAAGACTAACCTTATCCAATTGGACCCAGAAAATAATTTCCTGTCTTCCCTCCAAGCCTTACAGCGGATACACGAGACAATCTGGCCCAAACTAAAAGAGCTATATGCAACAGGACCCCCACCTACTCCACACCAGCTCCGGCCAGGTGACTGGGTCCTTGTCAAACGCCATCGACAAGAGACCCTAGAACCCAGGTGGAAAGGACCTTACCAGATCATCCTGACAACGCCGACAGCCATCAAGGTGGACAGCATAGCTGCCTGGATCCATTACACACACGTCAAGCCGGTGGACCCATTTTCTGACCTCATCAAGTCCACTAAAGCTGATGTCACCTGGACTGTTGACCGGAGTAAGAACAATCCCCTCAAACTGACTTTGCACCGTACCCTCCCCCATGATGACCAAGGTACTGCTGATAGCCCTAATGATAGTCCTAACCCTCAACCCTCGGGCCACGAGGGGAGGATTCAGCCCTCCCCCCAATAAGAATACTTTAATACAACTACTATATGGTGCACCGTGCGAGTGCAGGGGAGGTACTATGGAGACTCCTGTTGTTCCCCGAGGATATACTCATATGCAGGACTGCGGGAGCATAACTGCGTATCTTGTTCAGGAATATAGGGTTACCGGGGCCTCTCAAAACTGGCAATGCTACCATAAGCCTAAGCCACTCCCCCCTCGAGCTACTTGCCCCTGTTCTACCTTCCAGGAATCAATGCATAGCATGTGCTATTCCTCTTACCAGCAATGTATAGGGGCCAATAACAAGACTTATTTCACAGCCATACTACAGAATAATAAAAGCCCCACCATTAGTGATGATAATAAATACCTTCAGGCTGGATGCACTGGCACCCCCGGGACCCCGGTATGCTGGAATACCAGGGCCCCCACACATATGTCAGACGGTGGGGGGCCCCAGGACGCAGTGCGCCAGATAGAAACCCGAAGACAAATAGAAGAGGTCTATCGGCATCTGTACCCACAGCTCAGCTACCACCCCCTAATTCTCCCTAAGGCCGATCCCTCTGAATTGGACTCCCAGACCATGTCCATACTAGAAGCTACTTTTGCGCTTTTGAATGCCACCAACCCCAACTTAGCACAGGATTGCTGGCTCTGCCTTCCTCAAGGACCGCCCCGCCCTATAGCCATCCCCACCTTCGCCAATTTAAACATCAGCGAACGATGTAACCCTACTTTACTCCCCGAGCCGTTCCCCATACAATTTTCAAAATTTTCAACCACCTTTAATACCTCATGCTTTGTTAAGAACGATTCCCTCTCTAACGCCAGTATTGACTTGGGAATCCTTTCATCCACTGGATGTAGTCAGTATATCCCCGTGAACTCCTCCCTCTGTAGTCCTAACACCACTGTTTTTGTCTGTGGAAATAACCTAGCATACACCTATTTACCCCCGAATTGGACAGGGGTCTGCAACCTAGCCACCCTCCTCCCCAATGTAGACCTAATCTCGGGAGACACCCCATTGCCCATTCCCAGCTTTGACCTTTGGGCAGGGAGAACCAAACGAGCCATTACAGTCATACCCCTCCTGGTAGGATTAGGAATTACAGGAGCTGTGGCCACAGGAAGTACGGGTCTTGGGGTCTCCCTTCACTCATATAGTCAGCTGTCTAGGCAATTAATAGAAGATGTAGAAACTCTCTCTGGGACCATTCAGGACTTACAGGACCAATTAGATTCGCTGGCCGAGGTGGTCCTACAGAATAGGAGGGGCTTAGACTTGCTGACAGCTGAACAGGGTGGGATATGCCTCGCCCTAAAAGAAAAATGTTGTTTCTATGCGAATAAATCAGGCATTGTAAGAAACAAGATCCACCAGCTCCAGGAAGACCTAGCTCGCCGCCGGCAAGAATTAGCGGATAATCCCCTTTGGTCAGGATTTCATGGGATGCTCCCCTTCCTCCTCCCCATCCTGGGCCCTCTACTATGCCTCCTTCTCCTCCTCACTATAGGCCCCTGTATACTCAGTAAAGTCATGAATTTTGTTCGCGAAAGAATAAATACAGTCCAGCTAATGATATTAAGAACACAATATCAGCCCTGCGAGGCCTCAGAAATTGAAGAAACTGAGCCTTGAGGACCCAAGATTGGCTCCTCTGGTTCATGAGAAAGGGGGGAATGAGGGGGCTATGTTCTACTTTGGTGGGAATAGGACTGAGTTGACGC